>NC_132795.1:11435303-11738333 GCF_048418805.1 Vulpes vulpes | reverse complement strand
CATATAAAATATAAAGAAACAGACTCTGAAAAGTTAAGACACCTAGATAAGGTCAAACATTATAGTAATGCTAGCATTTTACATCTTGGGTTCTCAAGTTCATTAATTTTTCAGCTAAATTATGTTGTCTTTCTTTCCAAAGTTGACTCATTAGAATTGGTTTTTAAGGCAGATGTGCAATTCATGCTATATTTCTTCAATATCTGTTTGAAAATAGAGAATAGGACACGCAGGAAATTTAGGGAATTTAGGAAAATAGGGAAATTTAGGGGTCCTAATAGACTATTTGATTTTTATATTTAATCGTATCTAGTATTGTAATTCTTCCAACACTATCATTTTATCCGCCCTACTATGTTCATTGTGGTTTCAGTTTATTAAATCCTTTATGTCTTTTATTGAAATTTCTAAGTGATATTATTCTTTACTTAGCTTCATTTTATTTTCTCATGAGAAAACAGTTAAGAGAATTTTTTGGATTAAAAAAATAGATTTCCTTAAAAAAAAAGGCAAAGACAAGCAGTATCTCTTTCTAGTTACAGTGCCTACTGCACTGATACTCTGTTCAGTCTTCCCCAAAGACGTTCAGATTTGAAACAAGAGGCCTTAAAACACTAGGAAATATTGAAATTCCCCAGAAAACATTTTAAGTGTTACTGCCTAGGGCAAGGAGAACCACATTAATGTCATTGGTTTTTTTTTTTCTCCTGCAAACTGTGCTATGTTGACCCAGAATTACACCTGCTCTATAAATATGACACATCTTTTCTTTTCTTTTTGAGCAAATATAAGTGATCTGGGTCAGACTCTGAGGTAGACATCAGCTGACAGTTACAGTTTTTATTTGATGAAACCTAGAGTATTATAGTATATCTCTACCTTTGATTAGGATTGCAGATTCCACTATTCCTTCTTAAATGTAACCAGAAATGTAAGTGCTGAAGGAAATGAATCACTACATATTTTTTGTCTTCCTACAAGCAAATTTGTTTTCGTGTGATAAGATAAAACTTTTTTCCCAATATTTTTTAAATATGTGAATGTTACAGATTATTCAATAAAAACAGTGTTACATTGTATTTAGGTAGAGACATTACCATTAAAACAATATGTAAATATCCTATGGATTCTTCTACTTCTAGAATTAGTCTCCAAGAAAAAAATCCCTAATAGTTTCATGTAATTTCCTGCTTCTCTCTACTGGTGATTTTGTATCTATCTATGAGTTTTGCTTGTTTACCTGTTTGTCACCATTTTTAAGATAGTATACCTACTTGTAGATTTGATTCGAGGGACAGATATTCTTATGCTTAAAACAGCATTCTTAGGATATATATAATCCACTCATGAATTTCATTTTTCTTTCTCAGTTTTGAGATAGAAAAATACCTATGAAATTTCTACAAATAAAGTGTTGAAAGGGAATTAGACCAGAAAGTTGTTTTCTTTCAATAAGTTCTTTTAAGAATTTAGTTGAATTTTTAGCACTAAGATTTTTTTTCATGATTTAAACCTATTACACAATATCAGCAATGTCTGTATTAGTACAGCACTTCTATGATCATCTGCATAGATAGTAGAAATATGTTAAATGTCACAAACAACATATTGTAAACATTTCATTACAAAATACATTATTCACTAAGTGTTCCATATTATTACCTATTCATTACTCAGATATGGTAATCTGAAGCAATATGTCAAAGGATTAAAAAATTGAGTATAAAGCTTTTACAACTTCAGTTATTTTTTTCTATCAAAATTGTTTAACATGCTAAGGAATTTATTAGTTTTATAATAGAGTAGAGGATGGTATCTAAACACAACTATAAAAAACAAAATTTGGGGAGGGTAGACCCCATTCTTTGTTCGTATATGTTAATATTTTTCTTCACCTCAAAATCTCCATTCATTCTAAGCACTATAACTGCAGATATGTGTTGTTGACAGAGATTATATTCTCTTCGTAAATTGCATCTATCTTCATCTATCAAAGCACTAAGTTGTACATTTGTGTCAGGTTTATTGGGCGCAATTACAAAACACAGATTAAAGAAGTCCCATTTTCAGAGGATTCACAAACCAATTTCTTAAGTAATGATTTGACTTGTTCTCTTTATATACAATTTTGTATATAATGCATCTTAAAAAAATTAGTATGCTTTTTAGTTACCTCAATTCTTGCCTTACACTAAAAACTTTAGAAAGTAAAACACAAAGACGAATTAAGGAACATCTCTCTTAAGAAATATTACTCCTTTTAATTTAGATGAAATGTTTTCTACCTTTTTTACCCTGCTGGGCAGTCTTTTTTCCTTTTGAGGGGCCTCCAAGTGTTCCCAGAAGAATAGGGAGCCTTGATAAATTTTTAATATTTGGAAGAAGGGAGATGAGGGAGACTTTGAGAAGCAGGTGGAGTAATGGGGAAGATGCCAGGACTTGGGATATTCATGTAGGGTGATTAAACATTTTCTGCATAATTAAATAACAAAGCTACTTTTACTAGGTATTTTATTTGTGCCATGTCAAATAATGCTTCCAATATAATGGATTATGTGTGACGCATCTGAGGTAGGTTATACAACTTGCCAAAGGTCAAAAGCATCCTAAGTGGTTGGTAGTCAGGATTTGAATATTGGCATGTTTTGCTTGAAAGTTTGTCTGTTTCCATCAACATATGATTGCATGAGTATATTACATCAGTGGGACAGAACAGAAAGTCCAGAAATAAACTCATGCATATATGGTTCATTAATTTATAACAAAGGCACCAAGCATATAAAGTGGGGAAATGACAGTCTTTTCAATAAATGATGTTGGGAAAACTGGCCAACCACATGCAAAAGAATGAAACTGAACCACTATCTAATACCACACACACACACAAATAACTTAAAATGAATTAGAGACTTGAGTGTGAGACCTGGAACCATCTAACTCCTAGAAAAAAAAAAAGTAGGTAGTAAAGTCCTTAACACAGGTGTTAGCAATGATATTTTGGATTTGACACCAAAAGCAAAGGCAATAAAAGCAAAAAACAACAAATATGTCTACATCAACCTTAAAAGCTCCTTCACAGCAAAGGAAACCACCAAAGAAATGAAAAGGCAACTTACTGAATGAGAGACAATATTTTCAAGTCATAACTGATGAGTTAATATCTAAAATATAAGAACTAATACAACTCAGTTTTAAGAATCCAATTAAAAAATGGGCATAAGATCTAAATACACATTTTTCAAAAAAAAAAGATACAGAGGAGGCCAACAGATATATGAAAAGATGTTCAACATCATTAATCATCAGGGAAATGCCAATTAAAATGACAATGAGATATTACATCATACCAGTTAGAATGACAATTATCAAAAAGACAAGAAATAACAAATGCTGATGAAAATGTGGAGGCAAGGAAACTTTTCTCCACTGTTGAATGCACTGTTGGTGAGAATGCAAACTGGTGTAGCCATTACTGAAAACAGTATGGACGTTCCTCAAAAAATTAAAAAAATTGAACTACATATGATAAAGCAATTCCACTTCGGGGTATTTATCTGAAGAAAAGGAAAATGTTAATTCAAAAAGATATATGCACCCTCATGTTTATTGCAGTATTACTTACACTAGCCAAGATATGGAAACAATGTAAGTGTCCATCAATAGATAATGGATTAAGAAGATGTGGTGTGTTTACAGTGGAATCTTAATCATAAAAAAGAATGAAATCTTGCCATTTATGACAACCAGATGGACCTTGAAAGGATTATGGTAAGTGGAATCTAAAACTAAAAACAAAACAAGACAACAACAAAATGTATTTACAGATACAAAAAACAGATTGGTAGTTGCCAGAGGTAGAAGATTAGGGGATGCAAAATGGGTAAAGTGTTAGGAGTCAAAGGTACAAATATACAGTTATAAAATAAGTTATGAGGGTGTAATGCACAGCATGGTGATTATAGTTAATAATACTGTGCTATATATTTGAAAGTTGGTAAAAGAATAAATCTTAAAAGTTCTCATCACAAGAAGAAACAACTTAGTAACTGTATATGGTAACTGGTGTTAACTAGACTTATAGCAGTCATTTTGCAATAATACGTTTTGCAATAATACAGATATCGAATCATTAGGTTGTAGTCTGGAAGCTAATATAATGCTGTATGTCAGTGCCATCTCAAAAAATGTTAAAAAATGTTTAGAAGAAACAGTTTATAGAACTTTTCTCCTCTTAAATGATAGTATTTTAAGATATCATGTAGTTGAAAAGAAAAGGTAAAAGCACACACACAAAATAGGTTACAAAGATTATTCTGGAAATCTGTTGTAAGGTAGATAAGAGGGGAAAGAAGACATTTTCAAGAGGAGTTAGCTGACTATTTTAATAGTCCTCATCAGTGGCAATGAGAGACAGACTAAGGAAGTATAGAGGACAGACAGAAAAGTATCACAGTAGTAAAATGTAAAAAAGTGCAAAGTCAACAGTGAGGAGAGGCAAAAGAGGGATCCCACGCTTGGGTGAGTGGTAGGCTGATGATGGCATTCATGGATATGGGAAAGTCAGGAGAAAGACATTTGGAAGGGAGTAGTGTTGAGTTCTTCTGATCTATGGATTTGAGGTGCTGAAGGGTATGCAAGTGTATTGTTAACACTTAAATCTACTTTCAAATTTTATATCCATTTGTTTCTCCTCTAATATCAAGACATAAACCTATATTGATTAGTATCTTTACCTTGTTAATTAGAGAAAGTCACAGATGCATAATATCATTTCCTTTGGATTTTTTCCCTGGGAATGCCAAACATGCAGAGGACGAAAAGCAGGATTCTCAAGAGAGGTTTTCCCTTTCTTTTTCCTTCCCCTCCTCTTTTTCCTTTTGTTTTCCTGAGAGATTGTTATTTTATATGCTTGATTTCTCTCATTAAGGTAGATTCTCCTGTTTCAGTCTGTTTTTGTTTATATATTTTTACTGACTTCTTGAGACCAATTATTTGCAGGCATCACACATTTTTAAAATTTTAATACATTTAAAAATCCTGTTCACCCTGTTGTTCATGGAGCACCTTTACTCAGGGAACAGGCTGGAGTCAGATACCTTCATAAGCCTATATGAAGTGTCCTTGTTACTTTTGGGACCTAATGGCATTCCCTTTTTGGAGAATTTAAGGTTTGTCATTAAAAATTAAAACTTAAAGAAAGTTCTTCAATTGAAAAAGACAGTTAAACATAACCACTCAGAAAGAGCCACTTCATATTTTGTGTGTGTGTGTGATCTGGTTGTTCTCATAGGAACAGCTTTAGTTCCAGATATAAAGTACTAAGTGCTAATAAATGGCCTCAATATTATTGCCATCTCTGTGACATAATTCATTCCATTTTATTATTGTATTTACAAGAGTATCTCTCCTCAGCACTATGTGTTTTTTTTATACATTCCCATACTAAATGTGATTTTATTACTTAGAATTATTCCTCTTGGATTATTTTTTTAATTTCTCAGTAAATTATAAGCCCCATGAAGATAGGAACCATTATTTCTACTTTTTTATTTCTCTATACCTTCTAATAATATTCTCTAAAAACTTCTCAATAATTATCATTAAATTAATCAAATAGCAAATGAGATATTTAGGTGATAGGATATTTAAGACAGATGCAATTACTCCACTTGATGAGACCTTTCAGTATTTTTCATTTATTTTCTAAATAGTTATATGTAATTGCACATTTCGTTTACAATCTCTTGATTCTTGAACTTATTCCCATCACCTTTTTATTCTCTACCTTGCCACTAAATCAACTCTTGTCGAAGTTACCAATGGTTTCTTGATGGTCAAGTCAGAGTCATTTCTTAGACAGACCTAATACCAATCACTTAGTAACATTTCATATGAGCGATAACACTTCCTTTCTTAAAACACCTGAATTCCATCACACCACTTTTCTCTAGTTTTTCTTGATCTGGCCAGTCTTTTTCAGGATTTTTTGCTGCTTTGTCCTTACCTCTCTGACCTCTAAATATGGAAGGGTCCCCAGACATAAACACTGGATTTCTTCTCTTCTCCATTTACACATTTATTTCCTAGTGATATCATCCATTTCTTTATCTATGTAGTGATAAGCAAATTTATATCTTCAGTTTAGACTTCTCCTCTGAATTCAGGTACAGTTGATCTTTGAACAACACAGCAGTTGGGGTCGCTCACTCCCTCTGCACTGCTGAAAATCTACATACAACTTTTGACTCCCTCAAAATTTAACTACTAATAGCCTCCTGTTGACCAGAAGTCTTACCAGCAACATAAAGTCAATTAACACATATTTTGTGCATTACATATACTATATACTATATTCTTACACGAACGTAAGCTAAAGAAAAGAAAATCAAGAAAATAAGATGGAAGAGAAAATACATTTACAGTACTGTACTATAAAAATTTGACAAAGAAGTGGACCTGCACAGTTCAAACTCACCTTGTTCAAGGATCCACTGTATGTCCAATTGCCTACTTGACATTTCCACTTAGATATCTAATTTCTCAGCTTTAGTAATTCCAAAGTAGACTTTCATTTCAATACTCGTTCCCCCTGCACCCCCCAAAAAAATATTGCCTGCTTCTCCCTGATTCTCTCCTAATTTGGCAAGTGGAAATATTATCTCTCCATTTTCCTCCACATTCCACATATTCAAGCTAGCAAAAAATTTACAAACATATACTCAGATTCTTGCTCATTATTACTCCTTTCTTCTTTCCTTAGGTATAATCTATCGCTTCGAGGGAAAATATTCATTTATTTCTAATCTATAACATTTACTTCTAACATATCCCATGGCATACACTGACTTCCAGGTTAATTTACCTAATCTAGGAGTTCTAGAGTAAAGTTATCCTTTTAAGGGATTTTATTTATGTGAAGAATGCATAATTTTCAAATAACTTTCAGGAGGGAAATGGCCATGGGTACCTATTCAGATATAAAAGTACAAATATAAAAGTACAAATACAAGTTTCTTAAGTGCTGGAACTGTCACAGTCATCTTCATCTTCTTTAGAGGTTAGTTTTTTGTCTCTTAAAAAGAAGCACTAAATAAATAATTGCTGCATGAATAAATAACTAAATGAATAGTATACTTATATAAATATTTACATACTTTTTTATTTGAAACCAAGTCTTAAAAACAACATAAATTTTCAACAGTTTCAGAGCTTCCTATATATCGTTAAACTTGAAAAAATAATTGGAAGATATTTCTAATGAAAAGAAAGTGGGAAGAGGTATTTACTTAATGCCCCTCTGATTGAAGCTGATACATATTTAATATTTGCTTATTCCTGATTTCAAGGTGGTTGGTAAAATAGTATTTTCTCTGAAAACTGGTAGAACGAATCCTTAGACCATTTGTGATGCTTGTTTGTCTGTTTTAGTTTCGTTCATCTCTACCCTCCCCCCATCCTGCATCAAAGTCCCTGATTGATTAACCCAACTGTCATTCTTCATCCCCTGCTCCCTAACACATTCTAATCTAGTGATTTTTTAAAAAGCTAAATAACTTCCTCTTCTCTCTTCACCTTGGGGTGAATATACAACATATTTCTGGCCAAGGGAAGAAAGCAAAAGTCAGCAAAAGGAATTCTGACACAGAACAGGTACAGCTGATGGAACCTGCCCCTCCATTTCTTGTGCTTGGATGTAATGTGTAGAGCTACAGCAGCCATCCTGTTACCGAAACATAAAGATAAGAAAACGACATAGATTCTGGCCCTGATGTTACTGATCCATGGAGCCAATGGCAATACCTCCCTCACTTCTAGACTTCTATATTTTAAAGAACAACACACAGAACTATATATTTGTTCAAACCACTATTGTCAGGCTTTATTTTACTTGTGGCTCACGAGTATATTACTAAAAAAGGAACTATGCCCAGATTTTCCAACTTTTGCATCTTTTCTTGCATTGAACTATTGAATGCATTATCCTGAGATAATCCAATTCTCAAAAACAAGAGATAAACAAATGGTCTTTCTCTTTCCAGATAACAGTAAATAAGCCCAGGCCTTCTGTTATGTTAGCTGGATTATCATAGTCCTTTAGTTATCCACTAGGCTGTACCTACATCAGTCTTGAGTGAACATTTTTTTGTGGGGGGGAGGGCAGGGGGCAATGTCTTATACTTTCACAAGTAACACTAAGTAGGAGCTTATAAAACTTCCTCCAAAATGTAGTTTCTGAAATGTGTTACAATGAACAGCATAGCACATGCATTGTCATCTGTCTTCAAGGGATGACAAAGTTCAAAAGTAGTAAAATGTTTTCCTAGCTTAACAAACCTCCAGCAAATATTATATGGGAAGGTCAATAAAGAGAACATGAAGCAAACAAAGTTCCTCATTAGCATTTAACTTGGCAAAACACTAATATCCAATTTCTCTAATTTCTGGGTCCATAGGAGATTGGAAGTAATCCAAGGGGGAAAAATGAGAGGGTGAGGCTGTTTCTGTCTATCTCTTTGAAAATACTCCACAAAGGACTTGGAGAAAAGACAAATCCTCTCTGCAAAAAATTTTGGTCATTGCACCCCACTTTAATGTTTTTAGCACAGAATGGATTGCTTTTATATTCGAAGGGGAGTTTTGTTGTGATTGGGTTCACAAAAATGCGTTTTAAAGCATCTAATAACAACGTTTAGCGACATAACTCTTATTTAAACTAATATAAATGCCCAATCTCTAATTAGAGCACATCTCTAATTATGGGGAAACACATTTTTTTCTAAAGCCATTGCTTAGAAGATGTTATGATTTTGCAGATGTTCTGGATACAGATTTAGAGCCACTAGATTTTATATATATATATATGATATACATAATATATATTAAAATATATACACACATATATACATACATGTATATGCATACAAATGTATTGTATGTATATATACTTATATATGTTTTATATATATATATATGTATAAATCTAGGTCAATTCAAATAACATTGTAATGATATAATAGCAAAGCAATCTTAAACTTTGCCTGAAACCATTTCATTTAAATGTAAAAGAAATCACTAGTACTGTGGAAAACAAACATACATGTCTAAATGAACCAGATTCTCTTCCTAGCTAGAATATTATTTTTTAATCTGTTGTCTATTTTCCTATTACTGAAATTATTTATACTATTAACAGTAGTAGGTCACATTTGATGATATATATTATTTTGGACATCCAGGAGAAAATATTTTTGAAATCTTTTTGTTTTATAAATAGTCATTATGGAAATAATCTAAAAAGAGTAAGGATTAAACATATTCCTCTTAAATTTCCTGACTGATGTGTTTCTACAAAACTTTTGACTTCTACAAACTAAATATCTTTGTTTTTCCACCTGGGATACTACCCAGGCAAATGGTTTACCTGTACCTATAATTGTACCATCCAAGCTCATGCAAAATTTCAGTTTTTCTTAGGTCAAGAAGAGAGAACAAGAGATAGCAGTAAATATTCCCTAACTTCACTCTCTGACACTGAGTTGGTTGTTGGAGAACACTAACATTTCTTCTTGAATATATTTTGGTACCACTAAGTATATTAGTACTTTAGCTATTGGAAAAACAATCGAAACAAACAAACAAAACAATCTAAAGAACACAATTTTAAATTTAAGATGGTATGCAACAGACATCAACTCGTAAAATCCATGCCAGTTATTCAAGTAATGATAGTGACTAGAGGAGAGTAAGAACATGAAAGAGAGAGAAAGAAAGTGAGAGAGAAAAAAGGGAGAAACTCTTTGAAGAAATATAGTCTTAGTATTTTATAAAAAGATTTAAGCATTATCAAGGTTGTAATTGTTAAAGTTTTATTTAAAATTATTTCAAAACTACATAGGATCAATGTCATTGAACTGAATTATTGAAATATTAAAGGTCTGTATATGTATATCTGTTCATCATGGATTACTTACAACCAATTAGGAAATCTACAAACTTTCAAAGACGTTTAATGTTCCTTATTCATCAAGTCCTCTCTGTAACATGATTGATGGCACCATAAAGAAAACTATAAACATATTAGAAGAAATATCTAAGTCATTCAGTCCTTGGCAACTTTGGGGCAAAGACTTTCAGTCATAATAATGGAACTGATCTAATCTGAATTTAGATAGGTATAAAAATGATTTGCTTTAAAATTATACATATATATATATAAACTATAAATATATATAAATAAAATTAGACTGTAACTGAAATGTTTTCTAATGTAAATGTTTAGTTCTATAATTTTTAATGTGTTGCCTATCTGACTTTTTTGAACCAATATTAGGAAATATGAATAAAATTGAATATTTCAGTGTATTTTAGTTGATGCCTAGATAAATATATTTTTTTAATGCCAGATACACACACATACATGTTATTTTCTAATCTGTAAAAATCATAAAATTAGGAGTAGCTTATCTTTAAGTAGAGGATTGGTAGTAAATCAATGCTCGGGAAAATAATGCAACCCGAAAAAGAAGGAGTTATAGTTATTGATCTGGAAAGCTGCCCATAATGTTTCATTGTGAGTCAAGTAGCCTGCTGAGTAATGTGTGGAGTCTGTCTCCATATCTGTGAACAAACAAAACCCTTTTTATTGTATATATGTATTAGTATATGGATAAAGGTGTGGAGGGATAAACATACCTATATACACATATACATCTATATTTAATATACTGAGAACATACTACTTTTCTAATTTAAATTGCATTTTAATATATAAGGATAATAATCTTACAGAAAAACAGGAAGAAGAAAAAAATATAAATAAATACCTAAATTACAGCTGGTGAACTTTAACCAACAGGATGGTGAATTCTATCTTTACTTGCTTTAGATTTAAAGAGAGTCATATAGGAAAAATGGCTAAAATAAGAATCACTGAGGATAAATTTAGTTACATCAATACAATCAGACCCAAAGATACTTTATGTAAGGGGCTATTCATCATAGTTCCTTACTTAAGAGCATTTCAAAAAAAAAAATGAAATAGGAAAAATGTTTCAGTCTGATTTCCTGATATATTAATGTTCTGTAAATGCACAATTGCACACACAAAAAACTGATGATGTTTGTAGTAATGATGTAATTTAGAGTAATTGTAATATATCAGCATATTGCAATTATCACTACAGATATTGAAATCTGTTAATTTCTCAGAACACATACAGGATGCTGTTAGATTCTGATTAAATATTTAACAGTCTTCTAATTTAATGAGTCCAGAGTCTCTGATAGCAAACCATAACCTGTTATTTTCCATGCAAAAAATAAAATAGGGTGACCTTCAGTTGAATACATGTGAACCAACACATTGCAAATTATTGATGATTTGAGAATTAGTATCAGAATATTTAAATTTTTTTTATTAATTTTTATTTATTTATGATAGTCACAGAGGGAGAGAGAGAGAGAGGCAGAGACACAGGCAGAGGGGGAAGCAGGCTCCATGCACCGGGAGCCCGACGTGGGATTCGATCCCGGGTCTCCAGGATCGTGCCCTGGGCCAAAGGCAGGCGCCAAACCGCTGCGCCACCCAGGGATCCCTAGTATCAGAATATTTAATGCAAAATATTAGCACAGTTTATATATGAATTTGATATTCCAAACTATCACTCACTTCACACATGCACACACACTAAAACATATCCTCCTCTTTTTTGGCAAGATGAATTTAACATCAGAGAGAATATAGAACATTAAAACAGAAACTCCCCAGCCTTTGTCCATCTACCTACATCTTTCTCTGTCTTATATTTGTTGCCTCATAAAATAGTGGCAGGGATTTTAATCATCAAGTCTAATCCTTTCACATCTCCTTTGTCCCTAATTCTAACTTTTTCAGGAAAGGGCTATGATTGATGATTGCTCTCTTCTGTATCTCCACCTTTCATTCTCTACAGGGTCTTCCAAAACCAACTCAAATTTCATCCATCTTCAAGCGTCTTTCTCTTGATAGTATTTCCTCTCCAACTATTTCCCTCTCTCTTCTTTACGTGTAAACTTCCCGAAAGATATCAACACTTGACTCTTTGTATTTCTATAATTTTTATTCGCTTTGACTTCATGTTGATATATAGACTCCACATCTGTACATTAAATTTCCTACTTAACATCACTCAGATCTGTCAAAACCATACCCAAATGTTATTTGGTGTGTTGGTGTGTTATTTAACACACCCAAAAATAAATTCACACTGAGTTTAGGACCATCCCACTACACCACATCTCAGTTACTTTTTTCAACATTCAGTTTTCAAGCCAGAATAATTAAGAAGTTTCTTCTCTTAATTACTTCATATCCAGTTATCACTAAGTCCAGGAATTAATTTTAAATTCTAAACATTTGTTGAATCTTCTCATTTCACCCCACTATCCAATTTTATCCAACTTCCTGGTTTCCCAATTCCCTGATTATTCACTTCCAATAGTCTCAGTCACCCATTCCCATTTACTAAACTACCTATTTATATATATATCAGTAACTATATCACCTCCAGAATCTTGATTTCGAGCACTCTACTTTCAGAATAGCAGCTTCTCTCTTTTCAGTTCACCTACTCTGGTATCCCTAATTCAACAGTGTGTAATGGTACTGGGAACTACAGCCTTGACCTTACTGTGTTTTCATTGTACATCAGCCTCCCTTATAAACCAATTTCTCTCATTATTCAAATTAGTTTTTATGACCCTTTGTTGTTATCATTTCTTCTTCATATAGCATACACTCAATGGTGTTTATCTTCTGTCTTAAGTAGTCACCTGGCAAAACTTCAATCCTGGGTAAACCCAGATTTTCAAGTACCTATGTCTACATCTGAACAATCATAACATAGCTGTATTAAACGTAACAATGTTAACTGAAATCATTCTAATATAAAACTAGAAATATCCATCAGCACTGCCAAGTATTACTCTACTTCTAGGATGATGTACTTGTACTTTTGATAGACTATCAAATTTTCTCTTTCCTAAAATTCCCAATATTACCTCCCATACTCTAGTCTAAGATGAGGACATCATCTTATATTTCATTTAAAAAGAGGATAGGTTGTGAATTACATCATCCTTACCATCAAATCCACCATCTACCTGCATATTTTCCTATATACTCTGAATCCTTTCCAGTTATAATATATGCACAATCTTTGCTTCTTTTTATGATCAACTTCTTGACTTTAGCACTAGATTCTATCCTTTCTGATAACTAAAGAAAAATTTCCCTGCAGTTGTTCATTATCTTCTGAAATATAATTTTCTTCTTTCTTTTGAATCATTCCACCAGTTTATAAATGTGTTACAATGTTTCCCAACTTAAGTAAGACAAGCAAAAACCCACTTTCTCTTGATCTCATCATCTACCTTTGTAGCATCCCACTCCCCTCTGTCTAGGAACATTTTGTCCGTTTGGTTTCCAGTGTACCTTTTTTTTATTGGCTTTCCTTCTACCCCTAATCCTTCTGTTGCAATCTCCTTTGCTATATATTTTCTCCTCCCGTCTGCTCTTTAAATAGTGGAGCATCCTAAGGCTCATTATTCAGTTTTCTTATCCACCTACACTTTGTGCTTGTGGAATTTCATCCAATGCTATGGATTTAAATATGACTGATGATTCAGACCCCGTTCCTGAGCTGCAGAGTGTTGTAATTATCTGCCCATGCAAAATTTTCACTCATATATCAAATAAACATCTCAAGCTTATCATAGCCCCAACATAATATTTCGTTTTTCTTATAAGGTTTTTTCTACTTCCTTCCGAGTCTTCATTTTAGTTTATGATATCACCTTTCACTCAGTTACTCAGGTAAAAAACCCAGGTGTCATTGTGTTTATATTTTTCTTTTCCTTCCTGGAACCATACAATCCAATCTATTTAAAATTTTCTTCATAGTAAATATATAAACTATCTTTTCTCTTCCACTCTACTGTAAATTTCATGATATTAGGGATTACATTAATTTCCTCTCCGTTCTTTCCTCAGTTCCTAAGATGTAGTAAATATAGTGAATATTTGCTAGCTGGTTGTTATTGAGTAGCATATATGTAAGAGAGGCGTTTTTTTGTTTTGTTTTGTTTTACCCTTTCAAAGAAGAAGTAAATATGTTATGTTTGTATCAACAGTGGGAAAAAACTTAAGCAGAAATCACTTTTCACCTTATCAAACAGAATTGAGTGATATACAATCTAGGATTCATACTCTACCATCTGAACTCATTGCTACTCTTGATCAACTCCGCCCCACCCCACATATCCTAGTATGAACAAGGGAGGAAAAGCCTGATAAAGCCCAGCACTATGTTATCTGTTATTTTATTGCTGAATGTCCATGAAATTTTGATTCTTATTTCCACCCTTAATAGGTGAGTCTGGGGGGTAAGAGCATTATGGAATTAATGTCATGTCTGATGGAAGTAGTTCTCATGTGGAACCACAGTAATTTTAACAAATCTCTCCAGAATTTATAAGTAACTGTCACCTTAGAAGAGATTTTTAAAAATTGAGCCTATATGTACTTGTAAATGTCTTAGATTAAAAAAAAATGTCTTAGATTAGTCACTGCTATATTAATAATAAATATATATATTAACATATATTCACACTATGTTACTATTACACAAGCTTAAATGCTTGGATCATGGGAAGCATTGCTCTATTATGACCAAGCAATGTCAAATGTATTAAACCAAATACGTCATGTGAGGACAAGGAATATAAAATCCTATCATTGGAGGAAGGTCTAATAGGTAAAAGTCAAGACTAAAAGAAAGATAATGAGTAAAATTGTTTAAGTAGACTATAAGATACTCAATCATCCTCATCATAGGAATGGCTGTTAACTGTTCTTCCATTTGGGAACCAGCCTAGTAGAAAGACAGAAATGTGGTTCTTAGAATCAATCAGACACACTGTAGCTCAAATCTTTGCCTTGCCATTTACTAGCTAAGTGATCTTTGTTAAACTGCTTAATTACTCTGAACCTGTTTCCTCATTTGTAAAATGATAACAGTAATAACTATTTTTATATTCTTATCATGAAATTAGATGTGATAATGTAGCGCACCTAATAGATATATATTAGGATTTTTCTTTCAAAGAATGGCAAAAACAAGCTCTGGCCTGAGAAGAGTTTAGAAAAAGTAACACTATTCTGGGAAAGAAACAAAAACTGATTTCAGTTTCGTTTGGTGCTTTGGTTTTTCCTCCTGTCCTTTCTTTCTTGGTGCATAGAATAATGGTGCTATCAACTCTGGGCTTTGAACTTGGGACTTGAACTTTGGGATGTGGAATCCAGAAGTTCAAGAATGAAGACACTTTGGAAAAAGAATTTTCTTTGTTCATAGAAAAAAATTCTTCTCACTTCAACAAGTAAACTTTTTATGGTAAGAGGTTTTCGTTATTGCTGCTTTATTTTTACTCTACTAAAAGTAACTATAATTATTCCATAAATGACTCAAGCATATGGAATGTTTTACTCTGGGCAATCTAACAGAATGCCATAAAAATTGCAATGGCTACAAGCATTCACACTTTATTAGAGGTGGGTTTCCCTTTCCTTATCATTCATTCTTTAGTACTGAAATTGCAATGAAATTAAATCACTTTGGGTTTGAGGGAGGATGGTAGAGGAAAATGAAATCACTGTGAGGAATTTCGTTGGTAAATCAAAGTGCTCTCTGTTAATTAGCTCCTGCCTGCATACATAGTATGGAAAAATAATTGTATGTTTATGAAAGAATGATTAGGTAGGGAATATGTTGAAGTAATAAGAAAAAAGCACAAAGAGAGCAATTTGAGTTAATATCTACACATCAGTTTATGTAACCACATCACAGAAGGGGGTCCCAGTTAATTAGATTCCTTTAGTTAAATAGGAAATATGAAAAAAGAAAAGATACTTAGGGCCTAATACAACATCTACCTAAGTTATATGGGGGGACAATATTTATTCTTTCTGAATATATATAACTTCTCTATTGGGAATTAAATTGTTCATTTTGATATATCTACTACTTTTTCACTTCCTTTGCATATTGTCAAAGCATCTATATATGTACTATCTACAGAACTGTTTACGAAGAGTTTGTATTTTTGGTTGCTTGCAATTTAGACAGTTCTTATTTGAAGAGGCATTTGTTAGAAGTAAGATGTTATTAAAAAAAGAAGTAAGATGTTATGAATTAGAATTTAACACTTCTGGTCTACTAAAATCCCAATAAAAAATCTTGAGTAGGGATCCCTGGGTGGCGCAGCGGTTTAGCGCCTGCCTTTGGCCCAGGGCGTGATCCTGGAGACCCGGGATCGAATCCCACGTCGGGCTCCCAGTGCGTGGAGCCTCCTTCTCCCTCTGCCTATGTCTCTGCCTCTCTTTCCCTCTCTCTCTGTGTGACTATCATAAATAAATAAAAAAATTTAAAAAAAAAAAAACATTTAAAAAAATCTTGAGTAATTTGATAACATATTTATACTCCTAAATTGTATTTTATAAGAAAACAATGCCAAGGTCAAACCTTGGAATAGCACATGCAAAGTACTTTTAAAATTATAAATATCTGTCTAAATAAAGGGGCAGAGGCTTCAGGAACATATTTCACTCGTTAGCTTTCATTTTTAATAAAAAATGAATTTTTTAATTAAAAAACAAATGAATTTCAATGAAGTTTAAGATGCTTTAAGACCATGGAGTATACTCAGTCCTGACATCTTTACAAATCAGAAATTAATAATTATAAAACATTGTAATTTCTATATGATAGAAAGATGCTGATAGGAAAGAGTGAAAAAAGTACTCATAATGGATTCCTCAATCCACTGAATTTTTTCATCTGACCCTTAACGCGTATAATCAAATCTTCCCAGTTCAATAATGCAATCTTTAGATTTTTTTATTATGGTCCTAAAGTCAATGCTTTTAAAAATCTCTTTTGACTTTCAACCATAAGCATGACTTTCTCTGGTCACATTTTTACAGTTAGCAGGTTTGAGTATAATATTAATGTTCCTAGGATCCCTAAAAGCTTTGGTAACAATATGTAAACATTCTGATATCAAAAAAAAAAAAAAAGCCTCTGATGCAACCTTGTGCCACTAGATACTTTTATTTAAAATCACCACATCCAACTATGTTCACATCCAATATGAACAGTAATTAACAACTACTGAAGAGTTTTGCTCTTGTCTTATAATTCTTCCATAATTTTTGATATTTTATATGTACTGAAACCTGTGGGACACAAGTCAGCTGGAAAAGAAGAAACTCACACCCTCTCCTTCACCTCTTTGAACTCTCTTAAATTCAGAAGTAAATTTAATATACAGAATGTGGTGGACTGAGGATAGACTTATAATAAAAAGCCTGAGTACTTTTATTTATTGGACTTAAGGATCATAACACAACTGCCACTCATCTAAGGAAACCATCTATGGACTGTTTTGACCATTTGATATGGACATAAGTTATGAACTAAGTTCCTTGAGGGCAAAACAAACAAAGAAAAAAGATTGTTCCATTTGTGAAAGTGGTGCCAAGAATATCACATCATCGTTCTCATATATCACACGTGGGTCACTCTGCTAAAGGATAAACTGTTATGTGACCTCTCTGGTAATAACCACTATCCCATAAAATAAAAGTGTGATACAGGCATTGAAATGTGACAGGAATTTAAAATGTTTCAAATATTTGCCCATATGAGATTTAGAGAATGAAATTGATTTCAGTTACTTTATTTCATATTGTGAAGTGTCTAGAATAATTGAATTGGAGCAAATAGCCAGATACAAGTTTTTGAACAGTTATCTAGCAGCTTTCATAATTTCTGCCACAAATTTAAAAAGAATTACTAGTTTACATTTTGGAGTCCTAACTAATAAAAAGAAATGCTTTGCCAACAGAGCTTTTGCTTATTGAGATGAACAAATGTGGACCTTGATGAAGGGAGAGACTAAGATTTATAAAATGCTTTGAATATATATTTGACAAAGAAACTAAAATAGAATAGAATCGAATACTTTGTTCCTTCACAATCTCTATGAAAACAGCTTGTGTGCAAGCTCAAATAAATAGAACACAAAAAGAATAATAAAAAGTTGCTGAAAAATATTTCTTTATAAGATTCTTGAAGAAAAAAAAAACACAGGTAAATGCTATTTTTAAGGCATTTAATTCTGACAGGGAAAGTATCGAGAAGTTCTGAAAGTCAAGTATTATTTTCATAGTCTAGGACACTACTGGAAAAAAAAATTCTTTTCCATCCTATCCAATCTTCCTGGAAGAAATTCCAGCAGCAGCCTGTAAAGTAAATGGAGTGTGGAAAACCAATTCACAAATTGCAGGCTTGGGAAAGAATAACACTGCTTAGAAAATGAAAGTCGATCAAGATTGGAAACATTTCACCTGTTTTCATTTAAATCTTCAATCTTTTTTCCTGCTGGTTTAGGAAACAGATACAACATAACGGGGCAGTAGGGAGTATGAATTCTAAATATTTCGAAATGGCCACATTTACATGCTCGATGCAATTTTCTGTGACTAAAAGAAAACTAGGCATTTGGGTAATCTCCCAGTTAAAACATGGTTTACGAAACTTATAACAGTTATTTTCTCCTATGTTTTTTATCTGCCTATTATGTAAGATTTACTTTAATCAATTAAGACAGAGCTTTTAAAAACTATCATGCAAGTTCAAAATGGAAAGTGAACTGAAATATTGCTAGACTAGTCCCCTGCTTTCAATTAAATGTGCACCCACCGCATTTTAGAGAGATGAGCATTTACTACAATAATAAGAACCCCCCAAAAAAGTTACTTGTTACTTTCACTTCTCATCCAATCTGTGTTAAAATGCTCCATGCTCATAAACTTATCCAAGCTAAGTCTTTCATTTAAATTCCAAACTGCCTTATGAACAGCCTGTGACAAGTCAAATAATTCTGTCAAGTCAACACAACTGACATTGCTTTAAATTTAAGTTCAAAAGATATCCATAGTTTCTAAAAGAACCAATTAGCTCCCTGCTACCAATTTTTTGAAATTATTATACTTAGAAGTGTGATACAAAATGTAAATGCTTAAAAAAAGTAAATGCTTAAAACCTGAGAAATTTTGATACGTCAATTCTGTAGTTACTAAACTATTGGATTTATGCCCTACTGATACATACTAGTAGAACATAACTTCATAACATTTTCAAAAAATATTATGTTTCCAATATTTCAACTGGGCATGTGATTACCACCAATGAACATATATACTAAATAATAGCTCCTGTACATTTATACTGAGCTGATGAGGTATAAGAATTTCCATTTTAAAAATTACCATTATCATCCCCATTTTACACATAAGAAATATGGTAGGGCAAATACTTGAATCCAGGCTTTCAAATTCAAAAACTTTTGCTTTTTACCTGTACAAAGGTGTATAGGGGTGATTTTTTTACAGGAATGATGGATGAACTGTACTATCCATACTGTTATTGGACATTGTTACCTATTTATGACAAAGCTAATCTGAATTATGTGTTAGTCTGAGACTATAGGGAATGGCCTAAGAACCCAGGTAAGTAATAGGATTGAAAATTCCCAAACTACTTTTGTTTAAATATTGGAAATATTAAATCTATAATACGATACACTATGATTTTGAATATTGAAAACCACCAGTGATATACCACTATGGACTTAACTCTTTCTCTGTCTCTGCATATGCCTCTGCCTATGACCTACTGCCATCCATACCAGTGACCTTATTAGGCCAGTGATTCTCAAGGCGAAGAAAGAAATAACCTCCCTTCCATCAACGGACCCACCGTGAGGGGTAGAAATACACATGAAACTTCCCTGGGTGATTTTGAGAGTTTCCCCCTCCCTCTGGGAGTTATGTTCTCCCAACCCCAAAATTTGAAATCCTTGTTATATAGCAAAATAATAAATCACAACATTTACTGAGTGATTTATCTGAGCAAGGCACTATTCTATGTACTCAATCCTCACAACTAATTTATAAACTATATTAAGATTCCTATGTTATATATGAAGAAAGGAAGTCTCAGAAAATTGAAGGAGCTGACCCAAGGTTACACATCTAAAAAATGATAGAGCCTCACTTTAAACCTAGAAAATCTGATTCCAAAGACAGTACACTTAGTCAACACATTACATTACCTCTCATTAGTTGGCTGGAATAGTTGTAAGAAAGTCACTGAATCAAATGCGGAAACACTCTTCAAAATGATACTGCAGTGACTCAACCAAAGTCTCAAGGAGGAAAATTATTTCATAAAATATAGGAACAATCTAAAATGGATCTCGGTGTATAAAACTGAATTTTGGGCCTTAGGAAGTCTCTCTTTTTCATTTGCTGATTTTTTCCCCCACAATTTTAACCTTGCTCTAAATAACTGTATTAACTAATCTGAATTGGTCCCAAATGCCAAAGTGCCACTGTTGTATAAATCACTTACTTCTACAGCATCCTTTTTAAAAATAATTTAATTTAAAACCCTGTTAAGACACATCCCTTAGTTGATTGTTCTAAAAACTTTTATAGGCTAAATATCATATAAATGAAAAATATGACTAAATTTAGTGACACAGATGAACCTCATAAATATAATATTTAGCAAAAGAGGCCAGATACAAAGAACATATATGTATGATTCAATTTATATAAAGTGCAAAAACAGGCAAACTGGTGTTAGCATTTAGAACGGTAATCCTTGGAATGGGGCACAAGGGTGTTTCCATCTCTGGTACTTTTCTGTCTCTTGATCTGACTGATGGTTATATAAATGTTTCATTTAGAGAAATTCATTGAGCTTTACACCTATATTGTGCATACTTTTACACTATGCATGTTAAATTTGAATAAAAAATTACACTAAAAGGCAATATACTTCATCCCAAGCTATCAGCCTGCTATTGGTAATTACCACTACTTTCTGTCTTGCAAAAGATACAATTAATTTGTTTCATAAAAAAAGCAAACAAGCAGTGCCTGGGTGGCTCAGTCATTTAAGCATCCACCTTTGGCTCAGATCACGATTTTAGGGCTCTGGGGGTGCCTCATGGGGCTCCCTGCTCAGCAAGGAGTCTGCTTCCCTCTTTCTTTTTGCCCCTCCCCCGACTTGTACTCTCTCTCTCTCTCTCAAATAAATAAAATCTTAAAAAAAGAAAGCAAACAGTATTTCTACATAACATTGCAAAGTTACTAATTTCCTAAATATGAGATGTTTTAAAAGTCAAATTTATCAATATAATTTATAGACAGTAAAATTCATCCTTTTTAATCTACTAAATCATAATATTTGAGAAGCACATACATTCATGTACCCATCGCCACTGTTAAGATATAGAACAATTTCATTATCTCTCCAAATTCTCTCATGTCCATTGTCAGGCACCAGCAGCACTGCCCAATTTCCTGTCCATATAGCTTTGCCTTTTCCAGAATGCCATATAAATGGAATCATATGGTATGTATTCTTTTAAGTCTAGTTTCTTTTATTTAGCATAATGTATTTGAGATCCATCCATATTTTGCATATGTCATTAGTTTCTTTCCGTTGCTGAGTAGCATTACAATGTATGGATATATCACAATTAACATCTGAGTCATTTCCAGGTTTTCGTGATTTTCAATAAAGCCACTGTAAACATTCATGCATAGGTGTCTGTACGAATCTAAGTGAATACTTTGTTTTTTTAATTCCAATTTGTACTTTTACCTGCATAAAGTATTTTCTATATTGCCTTTAGTCTACAGTAATTCTGATGCCTAGAGAATATACCAACCAGCTCAAAATAATATAAAATCAGAAAATGAATCAAATTAAACAAGAAACATCTTGCAAAAATACGTCAACTTTTACAAACTCCTCTCTTAAAAATATTTTTGCAAGAATCTACAAAATTAATTAAAAAATACTCTAATCAAAATATTTGATTAATAAATCAAAATCCTATTTAAATTGTACAAAGTTAAAAATCAATGACACTACTAATTTGTATTCTAAATTTATAAGGAATAAAGAAAAAAGGTAAGGAATGTGGCTTGAAAAGTAGTGTTATACGCCTGTTTCATAACTTCCTAATTTAACATATTATAAATTTCACCCAACTGGTTAGTTTTTTTATCCATGATAATTTGGAAAAGATTTGAGTGACAAAATGGAAACATGGTAGATGTTACCTAGCATGTTGTGGTAAAGTGGAATGGCCCGTCCAAGGATAATAAATGCAGTCATGACTAGTGGGACCGCTACACCTGCAGGCAATTACAGAACAGAAAACATCATTCTCCATTCACAGTGGCATGCACACACATGCACCAGTGCTCACACAAGGAGCCTTGGAGGAAGAACATGGGAAGCAAGCACACCAAGTACCTATCCATCAGGCCGATGCAGTCTTCAATACTTGAGCCTATGCACCTGCAGAAGATTCAAATTTTAAAAATACAAGGAAAAGAAAAATTAGTCATTTTTGGGAAAAGAATCAGTAAGATAAATACAATTGTTTCAAATTCTTAATTACAGTTTTTAGACAGTTTTGGGACACTATGAATTTAAAGCCAGTGAGAAGATTATTGCTTGCTGGATACAGAGAAATAAGTTGCAAATACTACCCTAGTGGAATGCAAAGAAACATGTCCACAGTAAAGGAAATTGTACCCTGTTTCTGTGGATTATTTCCAAATACATATAACTCACTTCTAATACTTTCAATTCATTTGCATCATTCATGTGTACATGTCTTGCTGAATAACTTGATATTTCAATGACTATAATTGGTTTTACGTATACAGTTTCTTCTAAAAGGACTTAAGCTTAAGTGAAAACTAAAATCAATAAAAAAAAGAAACATGAGCTATTCAGTATAATATAATAACCTGATGCTTAATACTCATTAAAGATTGATTATGGCAGAAAATGACTTAACATGCTTTAATGCTATTCTTATGGATACTTTACATAATCACATTATTCCATTCCTTGGTTGTAACTGTTTTTAACATACTTATCTGTAAACATGAATTCATTTAAAAAGCAAATTAACTGGTTTCACCATACTGCAGTTTATCTTGACACTCTCTTTTAAAAGAACAGTGCCATAACAGGCAAACAAAAATAGGTTTTTAAACTGCCATCATATTTAACTGAAACAGTAACAAATAAATAAATTCTCCCCAAGGAAATTATTACAGTGAGAACCAGGTAAGTAAATAGTTCACTGAGATCAACATTTAAGTGAAATTATAGAAGTACAGAAAATCCTGACATACAGTCCCTAGAATTGCATTTTGAAGTATTATGGAAATATCATTTCTCCCATCTTCCAATGTACTTGAATTGTATTTCTTTCCCTTTTCTCTCATCAAATACGTATAGCTCCAGTACATTATCGAGAGTCCCTCTACAGCTATGATTTATAGAACTGTCTAATTCTGCTGATCCCAATTTTTCCCCAAACTCTAATTTCTAAAACTGAAAAATAAGCTGAAGTTAAAATCACTATATAATGACGTAATACGGTGCTTGTGTATAGGGTAGACTGCCCATTATATCCTTTGCTAACTCTCAACATTGGTAAACTAATATAACTATGTATAATAATAATTAAATCACGGTCTCTTTGCCTCACCAATATCTGCTATAATATTACTAGGTAGAAGGTTGTTTTCTTTTTTGAGGATTGGTTTTGAGTAAGCCAGAAAAAAATTAGTGTAGAAAAATATGGGAAATACATCATGAAAAAGTCTTTTAAAGAAGTAAATAAATAAAAATATATATGTAGCACAGAGAATTGAATTGCTATTATAATCCATAACCAAAACCATTTCTTAAAATGGAACAAATAACTACTAAAAATGTTCCCAAATTTTCTTATATTGTTTTCTTTTTATTTTCTTCTAAAGAACTTAATTTTTTCTTGGTTCATATTCTATCTTCTTCAAAATGCCTTTTTATACAGTATTGCTATTTTGTAAAACTAATAGCCTACTTCTTATTTCTAAGTAGAAATAAGCTGAAAAGCTATGATTAGTTTGCAATCTGTGTCTTTATAATAACCTTTGAAAGATAAAAAATATTTGAAAGTGAAATTCAACTTGAGGGGAAAGTGTGAATAATGAAGGATCTTTAGTCATCCATTTAAAAAAAAACTGTTTGCATGCCTACTAAGTGTTGCTACTCTTCTAGGAGCTGGAGGGGGGGAAAAGATGAATTAGACACTTTTCCTACTCTTAACGAACTCACAATTTAATGATGGAGACAGATGCATAACCAGATGTATATTGTATAATGTGATAAATATAATAAGAGACAAAGAGTGGCTTAAGGGAGCACAGTGGAGGGACACTTAGCTTCAGAAATGCACAGTAATCCTCATGGAAAAGTCAGGAAGCTGAAGTTCATAGTGCTGAGAACCAGAATGAGAGTAGCACTGATTTCTAATAGATAAGGTACAACAGGAATTAAAGCATACATCTGAGAAAATGTCCAGTGCACATGAACAACTACAAATAATTCTGAATAGTCAGGGAGGAAACATGATGCAACAGGGAGAAGGAAAAGAAGCCAGATCATTAGACAGGAGCCAGAATTTGAGGCTATTTGCTTAGAGGCAAACAATGGAGAACCACTGGAGGGTTTTAAAGAACAAATGGACTTGCTTGTTTGTGTTTAACATGGATCTCTGCCCTGTGAAGGCTGGTCAGCTGGGATCCAGGTAGATTCCTCTGACACAGAGACTGTGTTAGTCTATGTAAGAGATGAAAAAAGGATTAAACTTGGGAAATGGCAATTAGGATAGAGGCCTGGGGACAGATTCGAGAGATATATTGAATAGTATGGGGGCGGGGGGAGAAGCTGATGGCTGATTTGACAGAGGGGAAACGTCAGAGGAATTAAACATGAATCAAATGTCTGTCTGTGAGAACAATAGAGAATGCAAGAGGCAGGTCACCTTTCCTTGTGTGTGTGTAGGGGGAGGAGGGGTTGATCATTTCAGTTTTATGGATCTACAGTATGTATCTAGTGTGCTCATCCTACATCTAGGTAAGAAATGTTCCTCGCTAGCTGGAAAGAGGGGCCTGTGGTAGTGGAGCATCAAAGTACCAGTATGATGATCAATTTTAAAAGAGCATACGGGAGAAAGTTAAAATTGTTAAGTGGATAAGATTGTTGAGGAAACCTCCATAAAGTGAGGAAAGCAGAGCCTGAGACTGAAACCCAAGGAACTCCAAAGACCAATAAATGACCTAAAATAAGCTCATATACCAGATGCATGAGAAAATATAATTAAATAGAAACAAGTAATTGCAGCATCATGGGAGCCAAATCAGGAGGACCTTCAGGAAATGGGGTATTGTCAATGTCAAATGTAAAGAGAGGTCTCATAAAATGAGAACTACTTAGTTGTCATTTTTGAGGTCACCAGAATTTCAGTTGCTGTGAGGTGGTTGAGAAGCAAGTTGGACAAGAAGAGAACAGAGGCAAGAGAAAATGGAGGGGAGTACTAAAGGGGCAGGATGTGGGCTGGGGGAAGTTTGTTGAGGGGATTGTGTAGGATATTTAAGATTTAAAATATTTATAAGCTGAACCTCAAAAGATGGAAGACAAAGAATAAGGATATGCCTGAAGTGGCCTCATGCTTTCTAAATACAAGTTGCTGGGTATTTAAAGATGTGTACTCTATTTCAACTCTTTGTACTTTAAGCAATGAATTAAGATATGCAATTCATATAGATCCAGCAAGATCATAGAATGACAGAAACATTAAAGTTTTGAAAAGTCAAAATTCCAATATGAGACAAAAAGGGATAAGGAATAATGCAACCCTCTGCAAAATTAGTGTTACAAAGTAAAGACTTTACAGGAAGAAAAAAAAAACTATAACATGTCAATATAACATTTTACAAAAATATCTGGAATTCTGAACTCTGAGATGTGTTAAAAATTGGCCTACTACTTACTGATTTATAAGCGCTTTGATGTACCCATATATCTAATGTAGTTGAGATATTTTGACAAAATCTCTTTCAAATTTTGAAATGCAAATGGAGGAATATTTTAAAATTTCAATTAAAATAGTATACACAAAAATTTCACTCTTCCTTCCATCAGCGAATAAATTTTCACTATATAAATTTAAAAATATAAAAAGAGTTGATAAAAAAGATTAAGGCATATAGGGAATTTAGTAATATGAAATCACAATTCTAATATCAACAAAAATATTCAATTAAAGTTTTCAAAGATGCCTTATGAAAAATAAATATCCCAGTCCAAAATCAAAATTAAATTGGTATTTATCATTGGATTCAATGATGTTAGTGTAGAAACCATGGTAAATGCCCTTAAAGCAATTTAATTACCTACTAAATTTAATTCAGAAATCTTTAAAGAAATTTCTATCCTGCTAATTTCAAATATGAGGATCATTTCTAAGTTTTCAATGCTTGCTCATCATTTCACAAAATGGGGAAGGGTCTTCCATGCAGGATACAAACTGTAAGAGTGAAAAGTCACTGAAACATGACACACTAGTGGTCAAGAGCTGTGTCTTAGTCATTTCTGAACTTAGCTATCACTATATCTGATGCACAGCAGGTATTCAAATTAAGTTGAAGAATGCATGAAATGAGAAAAGGCTGCTAAACATGAAAGTCAAGAAGAGACAATGTTAACCACCCCCTCCAACCACCACCTCTTTAGGAATATTAATGAGAATCTCCTGATAGATACTAAATGGATAACCGATTTTAAAAGTATCTAAAGAACTTATTAGAGCCAATATATTTAATGTACTTTCAGAGTAATAAAAGTGCTTTTAAGGTATTACACACATAATTTTATTTTCAGAAAATCATTGAACAGTATTCATAGTAAGAACTTTCCTTCTAAAAAAATGTGACTTGAGAGACTATTTCCATTAACTTGGTTCTTGAATTACCTAGCTGACATAATATCGACATATAAAAGAAAAGATGTTTTCCAAAGTGGAGTTGGCGTGGTGAGCTCACACTCATAGGTCAATTAGTACATGTGTTTTGGAATAAAAATTGTCACTTGTTCCATCATCCCCATTGTCCTTGTGATCTTTGTAGGGAAAAATCTTATCTCTACATGCAATTTGAAGAGAAAGGCCTAACTGCACAGAGCACCTCATCGCTTCACTAAAGGATGTCAAGGCACAGTGGTGCACAGCAGCACTAAAGAGTGGGATTTAGGAATTTAGGAATTCTGGGGCTGGGACCATAAAACTTTCATGAAGTAAGTGAACTTGGACAATATGGAAGATATTAAGAAAAGGATGGCAGGAGGCTAAATGAAAACAAATACAAAATCCTTCAGGACTAAATCAATCATTACAGAATCCATTTACCTTGGAAGATGCCAAGAAATACAACATTCAAATTCTGTCTCATTGTCATTCCTCAATAGCTGAGTTAAAGACATTTTTCTATTTACTTGGAGTTCCTAAATGATCTGGTTGGATTGGTTTCCTTTATACCTTCATCCTCCTTTTTAATTGATGTCTGGCTTTTGTTGCTGTGGTAAATTGATCTCTTCATTCTACTTCTACTTCTTCCCACCATATATGTGTTCTTTTATTACATAATCATGATTTAAAAGGGCTGAGAGGAAGACACACCAGCCACACACCCAGACTATGGCTCTGTGATCTCACTTTCATTTCCCTAATGGCTTCCTTGTAATTAGATTTGCAAAAATAGCAAAAGGTCTCATTTTGAATGGCAACAGCTGTTGACATCAACATTATATTGAATAATTTACTGGTTTAATTTTAGCTGCAAAACAATAAAACCCTCCTGTGGGTGATTATTTTAGCAGGCAAACTTTTCCCTTTCTGTTGCTGACTCTTCTGCTCCGGTGGTACCAGTTGTTTCTTCATGAAATACTCTTAACCCAAGTGTGCCAAAAACTCGCAAGGGGAGAAGTTTATTCCTTCTAGTTTCCTTGAAGCGAAGTGTCTATGTGACTATTTCAGTATCTTCAGTCTATGTGCTTATGTGGTGTAAACCAGTGAGTTGGCATTAGCTCTTCCAAGCTGCATTTGAATTTGAATGCAGAATATTACTTTACCTTTTGAGGACCTGCTACTTCACAGAGGGACTTAAGCTGATTTCTTGACCTGCAGGAAATTGTGGCAGCATCTGCAAATTGATGTCCTCTTGGCAGAAAATGATGTCGTTTGCTTAACTTCTTCAATATCCCCTAACAGCTAGCTCTTAATCTGGCAGAAAATCTCTTTATGGAATCTCAGACTTTCCTGCCAGATGTAAAGTACCCGAGATGATTCTCAACAACAAGTGTATGTATCTGTACGTGGAAGCGTGCATATATGTGTGGGCGCTCATAATGGAGAAGAGGATGTATGGATAGAAGAAGGGTAGAGTATGCTAAATTGTCCTCAAGTTGAAATGCATCACCTTCTGGAGGAAAGAAAACGAAAAAGCCCTTACTGAAATAGATTTGCTGCTATCTTTTAAAAAATTCGGTGTTGGGATTTGTTATATGAGTGACATTGTTTCAGTTCAGTGCTTTTCTTCTTTCTATAATATGCTTTTGTTTTTCAATTGCTATCAGTTATCAAAGGTAATCCATTATTCATTGTATAATGCATCCTCTTGAAACAATAGAAACTATGTACTGGTCGAAGAAATTCTAGGTTATAGGTTAACCTCTAATACAATTACTTTTACAAAATGTATTTGTGATTTTACTGATATACATATCACTAAATTCCCCCCCCCCAACTTTTTTTTTCTGTTATCACTATTTTGCCTATATATTTTTTTTGAAGGAGTAATCCAAGGCACTGTTCAGCAAAGAGAGCCATCCTTACCTTCAGCTTTGTTGTAATTACGAACCAAGAAATATAAACAGAAAACTTCGATTAAAGATTTATTAAGCATAAATCTCAAAAGTGTGATGACTATCTAGTCTTTTCTAAGATATCTTAAATATCGAGTAGCATTTGGAAGAATTCTACACTCTGTACAAAGTATACCTGCCAACAGCTTCATAAAGGTGTCAATAGAAGACTTTTAGGCAAATGTTAAACAGAAATATCCGAGAGGGTATACATTTGATTGCATAAACCATTTTCTTAGAAAGTCTTCATCTTCAAATCAACAATTAATAGAGATGAATAGAGTTTTATATGAGAATATTATATATGTAGTAGACTGTGTCAAGGATAAAGATACTTGTGTGATGGAGTCCTTGGCCAGCAAGGATGCTTACCCTTGGGTGCAGTTTGGATGGCATGGGTGGCACTCCCGATCCTGATCAGCATACTTGAAAATAAAACTGTTTGCCCCCTGTAAGCCATCTGGACATTTTTCCACACAGTTTGGGCCATCCTTAAAATGGGAGCACTTTGTGCAGTTGTCAGGTCCCTGAAGTATAAAAAACAAAACACAATAAAGGAAAATGGATGCTGTTCCCTCTGGTATTCATGTGGTCTAGTTACTGAGACTTCAGTCAGTGGCCAATCTTCCCCTAGGGAACTGGGGAGCATTTTCAGAACTACAAATGGGAATGTCACACTTTCAGCTTTTCAATGTACAAGTGAGTTGTAGACTTTCCTTTGGTTGTCTATGATTATTTGAACAACAAATTTTAAATTTTACTATGGTTGAATTATTAAGAGTTAGTTTAGGCAAATAAAATTTAATATGTAGGTTATTCTCCATCTCAAATCAGCTTGTGATAATGCTAAAACTCACATGTCTATTTATAGAGATTTTAATAAATCACAGTACAATACTGAGAGCACAATAAAGACACATTCTGATGAGCAAATATCAAAAGCCCCACAATACAAAGTAGGCGCATGCAAAATAAAATTATGTGAAGAAACTTATCAAATAATAAAGGTGATACAAATATGAGCATAATAAACTTTTTAAAAAAATATTTTATTTATTCATAGGAGACACAGAGAGAGAGGCAGAGACAGAGGCAGAGGGAGAAGCAGACTCCATGCAGGGAGCCCGACATGGGACACGATCCCGAGACATGGGATCACACCCTGAGCTGAAGGCAGACGCTCAACTGCTGAGCCACCCAGGCACCCCATGAGCATAATAAACTTAAATAGAATTAACTCAGTTTGTGAATTTGGGAGTCAAGAACTAATATTGGACAGAGCTATGTATTAGGCAGGGAGCGTCTACTCACAAGAGTGCATTATAGCTCTCTACAAATGTTAATTCAAAAGCCGTCAGACAATGCACGCTGGTGATACAAAACATCAGGAAATCAATAAATATAATATTTGTAAATTTAAAGATTGAGGTTGCTAATGAAAAACAGTGGTATAAAGAAGAAAAAGGAATCAGGAAGAGGTTTCAGGAAATTCTGGGACGGGTGAGGTTCAATCAAGCACCTGTCTATTTCACTATTTTGATGTAAGACTTAGAGCTCGAAGAAAATTATCCTATGAAACATAATCCCCATTCAACCTGAAGAGTTTGCTATTGGCAACTTCTTATTTCCTACCAAAAAAGAATACTTCACATGCTTCCAATTTTAACACCTGCTCATGGGTACTTAGGCACGTAATGCCATCTATTATACAAAATCATTTACTCTGCTAGTATGCTCAGTGGCATGACTTATTGTACAAGACAAGAGACATGCTGATGTCTTCTTGCAGAATGCAAGAATAAAACTATGAGTAAATTAGACAGTTAAAGTCAAAATTAGAGATTAGGATTATTTTTCTATAAAATTCTCCTGACGTAAAATAATATCCAGGTAAAATCAGAAGACACGAAAAGTATGAAGCTAAAATTGAAATCATATTTAACATTTACGTACACTTGAAAAAGATTTTTTGTATATTTCCTTGTTTTCTAGGCATCTTTTACCTACATGATTGTATTATCATGATATAAAACCTAATGTTCTAAGCTGACATAACTAAAATATGTCCTGACAAATCTCAAAAGAAATGAAATGTACTGATTCTCAAGCTCATTTCCATAATAAAGAGATTTTAGAAATATGTGTGTCTAATGCTTACTCTTCTATCATTATATTCCCAAAGCTTTTAAGAACCTAAGTTCAGTGAATGAACTGATTAATGCAATGATAAAAAACAGAGGTGAAGGCAATATTGTTCCTTATCTCTGATTTTAAACTACATTTGGACTCAATTATGCACCCAGCAGACTAAAGGATAAGCTAAATCCTGATAGAAATATTACATTCTTTTTCTGCAGTGACAATTGATGATTTTCACTGGTAACTACTCTAAGAAACAATGCTATTATTCACCAGTATCCAATTCTCTTCCACTTCTAGCCACTTGGAGGACTGAAATTCTCCTCCCACAAGAAGTGAGGTGTGTCTTGTTTGAGACAATGAAATTAAGTAGAAGCGATTTATGAGACTGCCAGTGCTAAACTCTCCAGCCTTCTCTTTCCCTGCTGCCATGATGCAGGATGCGATGAAGATGCGGAGATCCCATAAATGTGAAGCATCTCAGACGGAGCACTAGACCAGTAGGAGGAGGAGGGCTGCCTTGCAGGACACTTTACATGAAAAAAGATATAAATGTTCCTTTTTTTTTTGTATATGTTTTTATTGGAGTTCAATTTGCCAACATAAAGCATAACACCCAGTGCTCATCCCATCCAGTGCCACTCTCAGTGCCTGTCCCTATAGGCTACTGTAATATGGGGGTTATTTGTTATGGCAGCACAACCTTTATTAACTTTAACAACTACTTCAGCTTTTATCATTCTCCTTCTCTATCTCTTCTTTGTATGCTGCCTCTTTGGCTTATATTTTAATCTACTAAAACTCTGATTTCACTTACTTCCCTTTCTTCTCACATGCCCTTTCTTATCTTTCTTTTTTTTTTTTATTTTATTTTATTTTTTTTATTAATTTTTATTGGTGTTCAATTTACCAACATACAGAAAAACACCCAGTGCTCATCCCGTCAAGTGTCCACCTCAGTGCCCGTCACCCATTCCCCTCCAACACCCGCCCTCCTCCCCCTCCACCACCCCTAGTTCGTTTCCCCGAGTTAGGAGTCTTTATGTTCTGTCTCCCTTCCTGATATTTCCCAACATTTCTTATCTTTCTTGATAGGAACACACAAGAGTACAGGGACTAAGGTGGAAAGGACAAAGTTATAGCAGCAATGTCCACAATAGCCAAACTGTGGAAGGAGCCTCGGTGTCCATCGAAAGATGAATGGATAAAGAAGCTGTGGTTTATGTATACAATGGAATATTCCTCAGCCATTAGAAACGACAAATATCCACCATTTGCTTCGATGTGGATGGACCTGGAGGGGATTATGCTGAGTGAAATAAGTCAATCGGAGGACAAACATTATATGGTTTCATTCATTTGGGGAATATAAAAAATAGTGAAAGAGAATAAAGGGAAAAAAAATAAAAAAAATAAAAAAAAAAGAATAAAGGGGAAAGGAGAGATAATGAGTGGGAAATATCAGAAAGGGAGACAGAACATGAGAGACTCCTAACTCTGGGAAATGAACAAGGGGGGGTAGAAGGGGAGGTGGGCGGGGGGTGGGGAATGACTGGGTGATGGGCACTGAGGGGGGCACTTGATGGGATGAGCACTGGGTGTTACGCTATATGTTGGCACATTGAACTCCAATAAAAAAACTAAAAAAATAAAAATGAAATGAAATGAAATGAAATATAAAATAAAATAAAATAAAATAAAATAAAATAAAATAAAAAAATACCAAGGGCAGACATGCAAACATATAAAATCAGGGACTTGTTTTATTTCAAAGTTGGCCCTCTCAAGATTATCTGGGGTTTCTGTCACATTTAAATAGTGTAATATTATCCCATTTTACATACAACAGTTATAATCTCAGAAAACATATTATCCTTATTATATTACAGAATTTTGCCTGGGGGTGGGAGGAATCACTTCTATAGTTGAGTCCCAGTCCCACATCATACAGATTGTTGACTTTTTGGTGCAACTTTCTAATTATTATAGGTTTGGTTTCTTTATATTTTAAATGGAAAAAAGTGATAGTATGCTTCAGATATAACAGTGTTTGACAAATATACATGTGTACCAATTATTATTATTAGGGAAATATGGACAGGCCAGGTAAGTGTGCTTCCAACAGAATAAATCATAAGACCAGGTGTGGGAATTCCAACCAGCTTTATGACTTCAGTCTCATCACAATGTCGGCCTCACAAAGAAGACTCCAGAACTTCTTGGATATCTTAAATGATAGATGCCTGTTACATGGCATAGGGAAGCACATCCGTCTGTAGTTGTGATAATCAATATGTGAACCCAGAAATGGCAAAAATCTAATATAAATTGTAAAAGCTGAAAGCAGGCCATCTCCTAGTGAGAACAGTTAGGGCTATCGTTTGAGCTCCTCAGTTCTGCCCATTTCTCAGACACCTGTCCTAAGATTGTGTTCTTACCTGCCTAGCGTTTCAAGGCTTACTGATAAAGTAATCAAATAGGTTTTCTTGATTCTGTGCTCTGATCTTCCCCAAATAAGTGATTCAGGTTTACTAAACCTTTCCTATTTTTGATTTATTGCCTTTCCTATTCTCTATACATATTAATTGACAATGTTAACGGTTGGTGGTAAATTTGACTATATGGTCCCATGATGTTGTCATTTAAAAAATCAAAATGTGTTCTTCAAAAATCTGTTTTTTCACTCTTTTTAGTGAGCAAATAATTTTGAAAATTGGGGAAAAACCATTAACTATTAGGGTCTTCTATGTGTGGTTTATAAACTGTCTCAATCTTTCGAGATATACTATGAACTGTCTCAATCTTTCGAGATATACTATGAACACATATAAATTAAAATGAATTAACAAAAGATATTTACCAGCATAATTTTATACCATGGGAGGCAGCATGAGGAATAGAAAAAGCACAGGGCTGGTTTTTCAGCCTGCCTTGTTATTGTAATGGCACATTTCCAAAGACTCGGTTTCTTTGAAAGACATATTTATTTTTCATTCTTTGACTTTTGACTAAATAACATATTATATCAATACTAACATATTGACTAAATATGTTAGTGTTTAAAGAAGTCTTATACAGATAGCTCAATCTGCTTTAACAACCTATTTCAGAACTTATACTTCCCCATGTTTCACGTCATTCTTGCCAGCATCCACATTTCTCATGCTGCGGATTAATTGTGTTTTCCATTAATATCCTTAGCGGGGACAGAAAATAGCCAAATATGCCCTTTGCATACTTACTTGGAGACCATTTACATATTAAATTATCTTTTTAGACTTTGGTTCTTCAGGCCAAATCACATTACTTCTTTTTCTCAGAAGTCTGAGTTTCCAAGCTTAATCATCCTGGTGGTAGTCCTCTGAACTGTCCAAGTTTTCCACATCCTTCTTTAGATGAAGTTCCAGAATGGCTCATTGGGGCCTATTGGAAGTTTGGAGGGCTCAATGATATTTTTTTTCTAAGCTAATTAAGTGCTGAATAAGCACTCTGGTAGAAAAATTAGTATTGTTTTAATTGCATATAAACTCGTATGGAGCAATGTTGAGTTCTTGGCTACACCCAAATGTTGGTCCCCAAATAATCTATTGAGAAATGACTCAATACACACAAAAAACCCTGGAAATTTGTCTAAAGAAGGATGAATATGGCACTTTGGAATAACAAACTCATATTGACCTCATAATTAGGAGAACATCTGAATAATGGGAACCAAAGGGAGATCTGAAAAAGAATTATCATCTTCTCTATAAGGCAAACTTCAAACATGTAAATACCAACATATATCCATCAAGACTTTCCTGATCCCATAGCCCCTCTTTCATTTTCATAGCTCTGTTTTTCGTTCTGCCATAGTATTTATCACACTGTTTTAGATTTTAGTGTATAAGTGTTTGCCCTCTCCCTTCTGTCTTTCACAATGTTGTTCATAATGACATAACAGTTAAATAATTAAACATATAAATGAATGTGTTATAGTTTACCCCAAATACACCATGAATTTTTACATTCGCATATCTTTGTATGTTTCTTCTCTCCAGATTCTTCTTCAAAGCACAACTCAAACATCACTTCTCTACAGCCTTCCCTGATGCCCTACTTTCCATCCCAAAGACAGATTAATTTATCTCTTGTTTGTGTTCCTATAACAATTTATACATACGTATATTTTACAATTATTTTGGTTCAATCTAGTTACTTATGTAGTTCTCCTTTCTTTTCAATACAGTGCAGTTTTCAAGGGCATATCCATATCCTCTTTTTAAATACATTATCTGAAATATAAATATTTCAGAAATTGAATTTGTAAATATTTCATCTCTACTACCAAACAGTAAGCCTCTTGAAGGAGGAATATCAAACATGATTCCCTCTAGTAAGCTATAAACACCTGTTGAATGGATGGATAAACGATAAAGCAATGACATAACATTCACACATGAAGCTAAATAAGCCAACACAACCACAGATGTCTTCAAGCTTACCGGTCCATGGCAGGTGAGGATGCCATCTTCCATCTTCTCACACTGGGGGTCACACTCCACACAGATGGAGCCATTCTCAAACTCTCGAAATTCACTGTGAAAACATCAGCTACATGAGGTGGTATAAGCAAACAAGCTGTCAACTTAACAAATGAAGTAACATCTGCTAAAAGTCCTATTGGCAGAGTAAATTCTAGAGTCTGTTTCTCTATGTGCCAGAAGCATCAGAATCATTTCCCTGTACATTAAGGAATAAGTTCTCCATTAGGAGAAAAGATAAACTGCAGCCAGATGGCTCTCCTTGCCCTCCATTGGGTTCAACGATAGACTCATTCAGGAAACCTCTCTCTTGTGAGAGATATTCTAACATTCTTAAAAAAAAAAAAGAAAGAAAAAGAAAGGAAAAGAAAAAGAATGACTCTTTTGATGACACAGCAGAATCATTTTTACCTTTTTTAAAGTAAAGCTGTGCCTGTTTGTCTCTATATAAAATTTTACTCTTGGCTGAGCTTTATTTTTTAAACTCTGAAAGAACTATTGTATTTTTCTTGTTGCTAAGTTACATGATATTCCCCATCCCTGTCCTTCAAATCCCAAGACTCTTCAATTTATTTTTGGTGAAACTTCAAAAAATGCTTTGATTTCATTTTTTCTTTTAAAATAACTGCCTTGGAGAATTAGAGAAAATATCTTTTTATGGCAGATTTTATATTCTTAGATTATTGATCTAATATCACAACATCTTTTCAGTTTAAAATCTTTTTGAAGTAATTCTATATGGTGCAAAATAAAAAAAACAGTTTAATGATAATATTCTAAAACTTTCTAATTAAAATCTAGGATGATGGTTATCCTTTCCCACAACCTTACATTTTGTAGCTATTTAAATATTAAATGTTATCAATAATAAGCCTTCCAATCAATATCTACTGTCAAGTTTTCATTTCAATATTTGGATATCATTCATGTATAATATGTTAAATATCCCATTCCTACTAATGTTTCAGAGGATGAAGCACTGGATAAAGACAATTTAGAATGCCAGTTATAAGTCATTAACAAAACCTGACTAAATATTTATAGTTTCAGCATTATTTTGTGTCTGTATATCATGAGCTGTCATTCCAAGCTAAAAGCATTGTAAATATGGCAGTTATGGATTAATTAGGTGATAAATTTAAATGTATTTTTCCCTAAAATAAAGTGTTCACTTATTTTCATAGTGAACTATCTCATTTGGTTACTGTAAAGCCTTAATAAATGATGGAAGTTTAAAAGGTGGGCTATCTTTTCTGTTGGCTAAATTAAAACTACACATACTGTAAAGCAAAATAATTAAGTTAAATTGATGGTTTGGTTATGTATCAATGCACATATTTAGTTACATGGATTTTGCATTTTTAAACTGAGGTGTTGGTTTGCTATGGATTAAGCTTCTTCTTCATTTTTTTTTTTTTGGATTAAGCTTCTTACAAATTTCCTTAAATTTAAAATCTCAATTACATAGAAATATTTTCTTCTGCATGTTTCATCAACATGAATTATATAAAGCACTTGACAGAGGAAATCTTCAGAATAAAAACGTCAAAATGACCCAGTATGGGGGTAGGGGGGATGGTTGGTCAATTGTGAAAATAATCAAAAGTATCAGTAAAATGAAATTATAAAACAGTGACAGCAAAACCTGCAATCATTAGTAAATTCCTTTTTTTAGTACAGTTTCTTGGGTTGCTAAAGGGTTATGTTACTGAATGAAGGTCATAATTTTTGTGGTACTAAAACACTGTCATGCTTTTTAAATTTTTTTTTCTCTTCTTGAAAACCACTCTCCACACAGAGTTGACAAAGTGAATATAACCGAAAAAGTCATGGAGAACAACCTAGCTGCCTTTGTTTCTATAGACTTCTGTTTGCATGGCTTTGGGTTCTCTTCCTTTCTGCTCTCAGAACAGAATCTTCTTATAATTTTCATTACCTCTTCCGCTCTTCATTGTCACTGTCTCCATCATTGCTTTTTCTTCTCTGCTTCCAATTCATTATACAGTGACTTTGCCAGAGATCCCCTTCACTTGAATCTAACCTAACAAATCACCGTCTATTGAGCTGAATTTTGCATACTGAAGTTTTTGTCACTTTTTTTACTACTCTACATTTCTCACAGTCTTGCTGTGTGTGCTACCTTAGCCAATCCTGTGATCCAGAGCAAATGCTTTGGAGTCAAGTTCTTCCCAAATGTGGCTGGTGTTGCCAATGCCAACACTAATACTTCTAGGCCTTAAATCCCTTAATATCTCTAGACTTCACTTTGTAAATATTCTCTGTGAAAGGGAAAAAGTGTTTCAATGAGAGGTTGTGATTTTTAAATATAAAAATGCCCACAAAGAGCTTAGACTGGCACTCTTTCTGATGTTTCCATGTTGTTAACATTTCAAAAGCATTTGACCATGTTGCCAGTTAAGAACAATTTTAAGATTGCATGGCAATGAGTTTTCTCTTTCATTTTAAATGCTTGCACACTGTAGTTAAGAGTTGCTCAAATACAGTAACTACTATGACCTGGATTTGAATGCTAACAGCCAGGAATTAACTGATTTTCTTTTTGCCTTCAGAACCTCCTCTTTTGAGGATTTCTTCTTATATAAAAATTATATAAATGTCGGTCCCCTGATTTTGGTAAATGTCCTATTTGTCATTTGTTGTTAGGAGCTTTAAGTTGACTAACAATCTAATCAGCTTAGATTAATAGACACAAAAAGAAAATGATGATAATCACCTTAGTAGTAAAAATTCTAGCAACACTTAATTATGCATTTTCTCATTTATTAATCATAATTATCCTATGAAGTTGACACTATTATTATTCCCATTTTCCATATAAGAAAACTAAGTTTAGAACAGTTAGGTTATTTATCAAAGATTGAAAACGAGGAAATAAAAAAGAAAACAAAAAGAAAACGAGGAAATGATGAAGTTATGATTTGAATTCATTATTCCTCAAAGGCTGTTTTAACTACCAGGCAATGTTGGAAGAAATTAGTCAGTACCACAAGATTGGAGGTGGAAAAATCTATCACTGCATAGGCTAGAATTATGTCAGACTTTTACAAGGTAATTTCATTTATTATCCTTCAAAGTAGCCCTTACATATGATTTCCTAGAGACCTATTCCTGTTGCAAAATACATTAAAAACATATATTTCTTTAATACTTTTGGCGTAATGACTTAGAAAATGTTAAACTTTCAAAACGGTCTAGTAATCAGTGTTGTTTATTTAGAAAACAGGCATTTTTCCTTTTCTTGGCTTTCATTATTTTGTGGACATGAGACAAAAGATGGTATATGCATCCACATATTCATCCATTTCATATTTCTGACAAGGTTAAAACTGAAATATTAAGGGAGAAAAATGTCATCTGGAAAAGAAACAGGATGGAACTCACATGCCCTAAATTCTAGGGCTGACTTGATTCTTCGACAATAGGATGACACTGGTCAACACTTAATTCTATCAATTTTCTTTTTGTTTTTTTTCAGATTTTATTTATTTATTCATGAGAGACACAGTGAGAGGCAGAGACACAGGCAGACGGAGAAGCAGGTCTCCAGGATCATGCCCTGGGCTAAAGGCAGGCGCTAAACTGCTGAGCCACCAAGGGATCCCCAATTCTATCAATTTTCACTGCTTATAAGATGTTGCTGTTAGGGGCACCTGGGTAGCTCAGTCAGTTAAGCATCTTTAAAAAAAAAAAAAAAGGATGTTGATGTTAGAGAAGACGATTTCCGGAGCTCAATTCCTCTCTAGAACTGCATATATATGTCAATGAATTCATAATGTAACATTCACTAAATAATATTAAAGTCTATTAATTAAATTTTAACAGCATTAGTGGATTTAGAACAAATAATCATATTTTGATCTGAAGTATTTTACATACAGATGGAAAAAATGTAATAGTTATGCAGTAATTCCAGATGAAAACATTCATTTATAATGAGAATAAACATGACTACAATTTAATGAGAAAAGCAATACATAATTTGCTATCCATTATCAAATTTATGAGCTGATTGTACCTTACAAAATTGTAAGCTGAAAATTTCCTGAAAAACAATTAAATTCTTATTTTGAAAAGTTTCATACTTAAACTTCTAATTTTATTTTTTTCCCTAAATTTCATGAAGGGAAATGGTTTTGGTCATCTTTCAAAGAAGAGACATATTAATATATTATTATTATAAACTGTAGATTTCTATCTTTCTGATATAAAATGCAAAAGTACAATGTTATCACAGATCATGAAATGTTGCCTAAAATTGAGGACAATTCTATTATCATTGTAATGAAATTGCAATTCATGGTTTGATTTCAGAACAAGTATATTCTTAGTATATTAACCATTTAGAGGTCATTTAAATAATAAACTATTGAATCACTAATGACATGCAGAATTCTAAAACTATAAGGATTTGAACCTGTAAAAAATAAAAATAAAATGGGACAATTCATGAGGCAAAAGAAGAAATGAGATAATTTCAAAACTACACTTTTACCAACCTGTTGAAAATCCTTTCAGTGAGCATCATATGAAAATTTGACAGTACTAAAAAAATGTATTATCAGACTAATAGAGGACAACTGTGATGCATGAAATGGTATGTTATGATAAACTGGTTTTATGAGTATGTGAAATGCCATGTAAGAAGAAATACACTAGGTTTATTGTTGGCAATGTGATTATTATTGCATCACAAGGAATTTGAAATTATTTTTTTATAAATGTATTTTTTATTGGTGTTCAGTTTGCCAACATATAGAATAACACCCAGTGCTCATCCCGTCAAGTGCCCACCTCAGTGCCCATCACCCAGTCACCTCCACCCCCCGTCCACCTCCCCTTCCACCACCCCTAGTTCGTTTCCCAGAGTTAGGAGTCTCTCATGTTCTGTCTCCCTTTCTGATGTTTCCCACTCATTTTTTTTTAATTTAAAATACTGCTTAGGTTATCTTTAGAAAGTGGTAGACTGCTTTCAAACACCTCTCCAAGCAGAAACTACAAAGGCAATTTTTCTATAGGGCTAAGCAATTGTCAGAGAGATTGAAATGTATATCGTTCTTTCTAATATACAAATAGACACATAACTTGGATGGAAAAAAATGTAATAGTTATGCAGTAATTCCAGATGAAAATTAATAGGAAAGCATGGGAAAAAACTACTATTGGGAGATATGAGAGGAAAGATTACTTGTAACAATCTTCTTCATAAGGAAAATAAGAATATATTTTTCAATTTTGCTTCAGTATAAATTGCTACAATTTATTAAGAACGATCTATTTCAGTCTACTTTTTATAAGTTTGCATAATAGTCAATACATATTTGGACTTGTCTTACTTCAAATAAAATTCTTTCCCCTTAAAATAATTCTTCAGGTGTTTTCGCAACAAGAGCTCCCCTTAACATCAGCCAGCACACACATTCTGCAATTTCACCAATTTCTGAAATTCAGAAAATTTCATTTTCTTATCATTTAAAAATCTGAACCAATCAGTGCCTCAAAGCTCATGAGGTAAAGGTGATGTTGTAAGATAACCTTACCCGTCATAGAGGTTACAAGACTCTATGCAGCTCCTTCCTCTGCTGAAGCGACGGCAGGACAGGCACTGATCGGGGCCAGGTCCCCAACAGCCATCGCTTGAACACAGATGGTTGCACACCATTCCTTCAGCAGCTGGAAAACACACCAAATTCAAGGGTGAAATAAAACAGAAGGCTTTGTTAAGACTTAACCTTTTAATATGAATTTTCCAAAGTGATGCTATTTCTGAAGAAGTTTATTTGAAAGAGATCTGTGGCAGAAAGGTTTGCTTACTCAGTCACCAAGGCCCACACTGTCAACTTCTTCTACATTGCAGAGCCCCCATCAGTGTGTGTATATAGAACTGCTACATTTTCATAAGAATGTACACATGTCAATTGTCTACATCAAAATTCTAAGGAGGAAGGGTGATAGAAATTAACCCTCCCTTTAAGGCAAGAAGCAAACCACACCTTTCTCAATCCAGCCCTTTGCTCCACTGAGACACCACAAATTTTAACTTCAATTCCGTATGAGAGTTTCATGAAGAAATTAAACAAATAGTCCTTGTCTTAAACAAAATTTAAAAAAGAGAAAGAAAAAGAAGAATGTCTGAAAGGTAGGAGGTGAGGAGAGAAATGGAAATAAAATATAAGTTTTTTTATAGGCCTCTGCTTGCCTTGATATTTAGTCAAATTAGCACATGTAAGGAAAAGGTTTTGCAAATATATGAAACAAATTGTAGTCACTGATGAGGAACTATAGAGATTAAAGTAATAATACTGATTTTTAGACCTGTCTCTATATATTTGTTGATGGGAGGGGTGCCAAAGAATTTTGGGACTGTTAAAATTGGGACTTAGATTCATCGTCTGTTTCCTTTTATATTGAGTAACATTTATTCAGTATATTATTATTTATATGGAATAACATGATTTTAGTCAAAGGATACCAGATGTTGATTAAGGTCCTATTAAGACTTTAAATGTTATTCTGAGTGTCAACAATGATTTGAGTCATCTGAAACACGATTTTATGTGGTTTTCATAAATTATTAAGAATTTCCAAGAAGATTAAAAATAAACATCAAAAATCATCTTTATCTTCACATGAGTTACCAAGTTTAATTACTATGGGATGTAAGTTGTCATGACAAGAGCATTTGTGAGATGGGTTGGGGTATCACTGAATATGTGAGTATAATGGAAGCAGGGAACACATCTGTGGAAGTTACCCTCTTTAACATATGCTTGAGAAAGTAATTGCCAGCATCCATGATGCTGACTACTTATAAAACAGTGAAACAAAATCATCCAATTCATGTATCCTGTCTCATATCCTGCAGCCTTAAGGAGGCCCTTAGGCTAAGCTGTGGAAAATTTTTTCTCAAGGCAGAGTTAGACCTACTAAGTCTTTTTACTTCATAACTGCTTAATTGAAAAACCTCTTCCAACATAAGAGAGAAGCTGTGTGTGTGTTTAGCAGTTTTATTAAGGCATACATGACATATAACATATTGCTCCTACATAAAGTGTACAATCAGATGTTTTGACATATGCATGCAATTGTGAATCATGTACACAATTAGAGGAATGAATGTATCCATCAATTCCAAGACATCTCATGACCTTCTGTAATCTCTTCTTCCTGCCCCATCCCTCTCAGATAACCACTGGTCTGTTAATATATATTAGTTTGCACTTCTTAAAATTTTATACAAATAGAAACATATAGGATGTGCTCTATCTTTATATAGTCTCTTTCACTTTGCATAATTATTCTGAGATTCATCTGTGTTGCTGTACAAATGTCCATTCATTTTTATTACTAAATATATTTCATTGTAAGGATATGCAATTTTTAATTTATTTTATTTTATTTTTTTTAAGATTTTATTTATCAATTTATGAGAGACACAGAGAGAGAGAGAGAGAGAGAGTAAGGCAGAGACACAGGCAGAGGGAGAAGCAGGCTCCATGCAGGGAGCCCGATGTGGGACTTGATCCTGGGACTCCAGGATCATGCCCTGGGCCGAAGGCAGGCACTAAACCATTGAGCCACCCGGGGATCCCTGCAACATTTTTTAAACCAGTCACTTATTGCTACACATTTATACTGTTTTCCATTTTGTGCTAAAAATTAAGCTACCATAGGGGTGCCTGGGTGTCTCATTCTTGATTTCAGCTCTGGTCATGATCTCAGGGTCGTAAGATCGAGCCCCGCATCAGGCTCTGCTCTCTGAGTGTGGAGCCTGTTTAAGATTCTCTCTCTTTCTCTTCCTCTGCCTCTCCCCACCCAGCTCTCATGCACATTCTCTCCCTCTAAAATAAAATAAAATAAAATAAAATAAAATAAAATAAAATAAAATAAAATTAGAAACATCCATGCACAAGTCTTCATAAAGGCATATTTTCATTTCCTTTTAGTAAACACCTAAGACTAAAATGACTTGATAATATAGTAAGTATAGGATAAACTTTTCAAAAAATGGTCAAATTGTTTCTCAAAGTAGTTGTACCATTTTACATTCCAGTAGTAATGAACTCAAGAATTAAGTTTCCCCTCATTTTTGCCAATTCTTGATATGGTCAGTCTGTTTAATTCCTAGTAGACACATGTAGACATGTTAACAATATTTGTTCTTCCAATCTATGATCATGGAATGTTTTTCTACTCATTTATAGTCTCCTCAATTTCTTTCATAAGTGTTCTATAGTTTTCAGAGTACAGATCCTTCACCAAAAGGTTAGGTTTATTTCTAGGTATCTTATGGGTTTTGGTGCAATTGTAAGTGGGATAAATTTCCTGATTTCTCTTTTTTCCGTCTTATTATATTGTTAGTGTATAGAAATGTTAGTGTATAGACTTTTGTGCATTGATTTTATATTTTGCCACTTTGCTAAATTCCTATACCAGTTCTAGCATTTTTTTTTTTTTTTTTGCAGGATTCTTTTGGGTTTTCTACAGAGTATCATGTCATTTGCAAGGAGTGAAAGTTTGACATCTTCTTTGCCAATTTGGATGCTTTTTTTTCTTTCTTTCTTTTTATTGCCTGACTGCTGAGACTAGGATTTCCAGTACTGTGTTGAACAACAGTGGCAAGAGTGACATCACTGTCATATTCTGACCTTGGGGGAAACCTCACAGTTTTTCCCCATTGAAGATGCTCTCTTTCTAGCTCCTTTAGGTGTAAGGGTAGGTTGTATATTTGAGACTCTTCTGATTTCTTGAGGAAGACCTGTATTGCTATATACTTCCCTCTTAGGACCACCTTTTCTGTATCCCAAAGTTTCTGAACTGTCCTGCTTTCATTTTCATTTGCTTCCTTGTATTTTTTTTCTAATTCTAGTTCTCTTACTATTTCTATCACATTTGTAATTCCTTTCTCCACTGAAGTCCTGAACCCTTCAAAATCATCCATGAAGTTGGAATCAACTACTTCCAAACTCCTTTAACATTGATATTTTGACCTTTTCCCATGAATCACAAATGTTCTTAGTGGCAGCTAGGATGATGAATCCTTTCCAGAAGGTTTTCAATATATCTTGCCTCATTCATCAGAAGACTCACTCTCTATGGCAATTGTAGCCTTACGACATGTATTTCTTTAAATTTCTTAAAGAATAAGACTTAAGAATCAAGATGGGCTTCTTGAACCACAGGCTGCAGAATGGATATTGTATAAGAAAGCATAAAAACAACACTAATCTCATATACCTCCATCAGAACTCTTGGGTGACCAGGTGAATTATCAATGAATAGTAATATTTTGAAAGGCATCTTAATTTTTGAGTAGTAAGTATCAATAGTTGGCCCAAAATATCCAGTAAATCATGTTGTAAACAGATGTGCTGTCATCCAGGCTTTGTTGTTCCATTTAGAGAGCACCGATGGAATAGAGTTAGCATAATTTTTTTGGGTCCTTCGATTTTCAAAATGGTCAATGAACAATAGCTTTAACTTTAAGCCACCAGCTGTGTTAGCCCCTAACAAGAGAGTCAAGCTGTCCTTTGAAATTTTGAAGCTACACATTGACTTCTCCTCTCTAGCTATGAAATCCTAGATGGCATTTTCCCCCCCAACATAAGGCTGCTTCATCTACATTGAAAATCTATTATTCGGTATTTTAATTTTTGGATAACTATAAATTCATGTAGAGTTGTAAGTAATAATACAGAGAGATCCATGTTCTCTTTCCCCAATTTCCCCTAATGGTAAGATTTTGCAGAACTGTATAGTTCAGTAACACAAACAGAATATTTTTTTTAAGATTTTAGTTATTTATTCATGAGACACACGCACACAGAGGCAGAGACACAGGCAGAGGGAGAAGGAGGCTTCATGCAGGGAACCTGACCTGGGATTAGATCCCAGGTCTCTAGGATCATGTCCTGGGCCAAAGGTGGCGCTAAACCACTGAGCCACCCGGGCTGCCCCAGAATATTGACATTGATACAGTCAAATTACAGAAGATTCCCATCACACAAGAGTCCCTACTGTTGCACTATACAGATGCTATAAACATTTGTTTACAGTTTTTGTGTAAATATAAATTTACATTTGTATGGAATAACTGTTCAGGGGTCTAATTGCTGAGTCATACGACAGGGGCATTTTAATTAATATGTGTTGTTGCTTTTGAGAATGTGCTGAGTAAGCTTTGTTCTAGAGTGGTTAAGCTGTTTTATATACTCACCAGGAACACATGAATTGTCTCATATTTCTGTATCTTCTCTAGCATTTGGTTTTGTCTTTTTTTAAATTCTAACCATTCTGATAGATGTATACTGATATCTCATGATGGATTTAAATTTTCATAACATGTATAATAACTGACATATGTATTTATTTTTAATTTTTTAAAAGATTTTATTTTTTGACAGAGAGACTGTGGGGGCGGGCAGAGAATCTCAAGCAGACTCTGACCTTGAACTTTCTTTCTTATTTTTTCAGAATGTAGAGAAAGAGGGTTCTCTCATGGTACAAAAGAAATGTCAGTTGAAATGAAATCTTAACATAGGTTTTATTTCACTCATTCCCTAGATGTATACGTGACTTTCACTAAATTATAAAGATATAAGGAGTAAAAAACAGTGGTTCAATTAGGCTGACTGACCACAAATGTAAGATAAATTCTATTTAATATATAAAGAGCTAGAAAGAAGCAAAATATCTATGATATTAGCTAATATAAAGTTATAATACCCATTTTTATAAACATTATTCCATTTTAAGGTTATTTATAGTTTCATATTCTGCAACATGTATATATTTACATAAAACTCCAATATATACCTGCATCAGAGTAAATCCTTAAAGGGGGAAGAAGCTATAAAGGCAACTTGTAAATACAGAGTATATTAAAAAATCACATTGCACAGTATCATGAATCTGACTCTGCACTTATCACTTTCAAATCCTTATAGAAAATAAAATAAAGGCTTTAAATTCTTTGTCATCTTCTAAGTCTCTCAGATATACTGTCAATTTCTTCCTTTAGAATGTTGACAAAGCCATTAGTTCCCCCTGGGTACTGCCAATTTCATGCTATCCCATCAACCTTTTGTCTATTTCACCAAATGTATTAATTTTTTTTTCAGGTTTGGAAGCCTCACAATCTTATTCCTTCTCCTTTTCTCTCCCAAGGGTGATAGACTCAATATGTGGAAAGGTGAAAGCTGTCTGCTTTGATTTTTCTGTTACATGCTTGGAACCATATGGAGAGGAGAATTTTAGCTTCACCAAAGCTCCTACCTTCTTTTCTACTGCCAACTGCCTCCCTTAGATGCTCCATTTTAAAACAGTTTTAGACCAAGATCTATTGGAGGAAAGTAATAGTAAACAGAAAACCACAATAATTACTTTCTTCTCATTTTTTCCAAACCACTAGATGATGGTCTTGAAGGCTGGTTGATCATTTTCTCCAGACTGAAACCAAGAGAGGTGTCTCCCTACAGCACAGAACAAAAGGCCAAGGAAACTACTTTTTTGAAATTCTTCAGAGAAAAGAATTTTTCAATCACCACCCAGAATTCAACATTTCTCTGACCTCCCAGAGTTAAAGTCATATGTGAAGGACTAGAAGGCCTATTCGATGGTTTATAGTTCAAAAGGCCATTACAAACCTCTCTAAAGAAACTTTAGGGATGTAGTCATTAGGCAACCTTTAACTTGCCCTGTGTTTTCTCTGGAAGCTATAAAATAGATTTTTCTTTATCTCATCTGAATTGAACCTGTCTGTTAAAAATTTGGAGGGATAATAATGTGCTTAGTATTTCAACCTTTATATGGAATATCGAACCTGCTTTCATTAAAATAGAGGCAAGCTTAAACAATGGTCCTTGTTATGTGCTACATGTGTTACAGTAAATGCATTAGCTCATAATTTTGAAATACAGTACCTGTGTACAGGCACAAGCAGAAAAAATAGATTTTCTTTTATTGTACAAGACCATCTATGCTATTTGCATCACTTACCATATATAGAGAGAGGTATGGGTTTTATTTAGAATATATTTGGAGAGATACCACTAATCCTTTTTTGCTTTTTAAGTCTAACAAATATGATTTAGTTGCAATAGTTCAGTTTTTGTGATCAGATCCTTATTCTATTATCAGCCATGTAGCCTCAGACAATTATTTACATGTTACTCATATGTAAAGTGAATGATAATATCTCCCTTTCAGGGTTATGATTAAGAGTGGACATCATATTAGCAGAGTATTTAATGCAGTATTAATTTAGCTACTTATCTAAATTAAGTCCTCAATAAGTATACCTAGGACCCCAGGATAGGACCTGAGCTCCAACCTTTGAGCCACCCAGGTGCCCCTTCTCATCTCTTTCCAAATGTCCAAATTGATTCACATGATAATTCAGCAAATATTTATTGAATGGATATTCAAAATCTTTTAGAGTTCCACAGGAATTTTGGTATTATTTCTTTCTCTTTTTGTGAAAAATGCCATTGGAATTTCGATAGAGAGTACATTGCATCTATATATGATGTTGGGTAGTATGGACATTTTAACAATATTAACTCTTCCAATCCATGAATGCAGGTTGTCTTTTCCATCTTTTATTCGTGTTTTCAATTTCTTTGACCAGTGTCTTATAGTTTTTGATGTACACATCTTTTACTTCTTTGGTTGAATTTATTCCCAAGTATTCCTAGGCTGTGGCTTTTTCATACACAGTCTTTATTATGTTGAGATTGATTTCCTCTGTTTCTTCTTATATCTAATTTGTTGAGAGCCTTTTCCCTGAAAGGATGTTAGATTTTGTCAAATGCTTTTTCTTCATCTATTGAGATGATCATAATTCTAGTCTTTCATTCTGGTAATATGGTGTATCACATTTACTGATTTGCATATTTTGAATCATCCTTGCACCCTAGGGATAAATCCCACTTGATCATTGTGAATAATTCTTTTAAGGTGCTATTAAGTTCAGTTTGCTAACATTTGGTTGAGAATTTCTGCATCAATATCATCAGGTATATCAGTTTGCAATTTTCTTTTCTTATAGTGTCTTTATCTGGTTTTAATATCCAGACAATGCTGGCCCTGTGAAATCATTTTGGGAGTGTTCTCTTCAATTTTTTGAAAGAGTCTGAGAAATATTGGCATTAATTCTCTTTAAATATTTGTAGAATTCACCAATAACAACATCTGGTTTGGGGCTTTTCTATGACGGGAGGGGTTTTTTTAAAGACTTTTTTTTTTTAAGATTTTATTTATTTATTCATGAGAGAAACAGAGAGAGAGGCAGAAACACAGGCAGAGGGAGAAGCAGGCTCCATTTAGGGAACCTGATGTGAGACTTAATCCTGGACTCTAGGATCACGACCTGAGCCAAAGGTAGATGCTCCACCACTGAGCCACCGAGGAGTCTCTATGATGGGAGGTTTTTGAAGACTGATTCAATCTCCTTACTTGTTTGTTGAGATCACCTGTTTTTTTTTTTCATGATTCAAACTTCTTAAGTTGTATGTTTCTAGTAACTCATCCATTTTCTCTAGATTGTCTAATGTGTTGCCATATAATTGTTCATCGTAATCTCTTAATGATCCTTTGTATTTCTGTGGTATTGTATTTCATTTATACATTATCTGAGTCCTCTTTCTTTTTACCTTGGTAAGTGTAGCTCAAGTTTTGCCAATTTTGTTTCTCTTTTCAAAAAGCCACTTTTTATTTTATTAATACTTTTATTGGTTTTCTATTCTGTATTTCATTTATTTCTGTTCTGATCTTTGTTATATCCTTCTTTCTGCCAACTTTGGACTTCATTTGCTCTTGGATTTCTAATTCTTGAGGTGTAAAGTTAGGTTGTTTATTTGAGATCTTTTCTTTTCTTTCTTTTTCTTTTAACATAGGCATTGATTGCTATAAACTTCTCTCTTAGCACTTGTTTTGCTGCATCACATGAGTTTGGTATGATGTATTTCCATTTTTGTTTAATTTATTTATTGATTTCTCTTTTGATTTCATTTTGGATGAATTGGTTGTTATGAAGTGTAGTGTGTTAACTTCTAATACTTGTGGACTTCCCAGTTTTCCTCCTATTACTGATTTTTAGTTTCATATCATCATGGTCAGAAAAGATCATTGGTATGACTTTGATCTTATAAAATTTGCTAAGACTTGTCTTGTGACCTAATGTATGTTGTACCTTGGAGAATGTACCATATGTGCTTAGAAGAATATACATTCTACTACTGTTGGAATGGAATATTCTTTATATGTCTGTTCGGTCCAGGAAGTCTAAAGTGTAGTTCAAATCCAATGTTACTTACTGAGCTTTCATATATATGATTTATTCATTGTTGGAAGTGGGGTATTAAAGTCCTCTACCACGATTTTATTGCTGTTGATTACCCTCTTCAGATATGTTCAGATGTTCTGTTGTTGGTTACATGTATATTTACAATTGCTATATCCTTTTGGTGAATTGGTCACCCTATCATTATATAATGACTACCATTGTCTCTTGTAACTTTTTTTCTTGTTATATTTTTTAATTAAATTCTACTTTGGGGATCCCTGGGTGGCGCAGTGGTTTGGCGCTTGCCTTTGGCCCAGGGCGCGATCCTGGAGACCCGGGATCGAAACCCACATCAGGCTCCCGGTGCATGGAGCCTGCTTCTCCCTCTGCCTATGTCTCTGCCTCTCTCTCTCTCTCTCTGTGACTATCATAAATAAATAAAAATTAAAAAAAAAATAAATTCTACTTTGTCTTCTATAAATATAGCTATACCTGGTTCCTTTTAGTTTCCATTTATGCTCTCTTGCCTAAAATAATCTGAGTTGGGCTTCTGTCATTAAAAGAGCACTGTATTAATTTATTTTTGCTATTGTAACAAATAACCAAAACTTGGTCACTTTAACACACAAAAATTTAGTGTCTTAGAGTTCTGGAGGTCAGAGTCCGAGATGTGTCTTAATGGACTAAAATTAAGGTGTCATCAGGGCACACTCTTTCTGGAGGCTTCAGGGAATAATATGTTCCTTGTCTCTATCAACTTCTAGAGGCCACCTTGGCATTCCTTGGCTTGTAGCTATATTATTCCAATCTTTGCTTCCATGATTACTTTGCTTTTTCTCCTTTAGTCAAATGTCCCTCTTTCTCACTCTAGAAGGACACATACAACTACATTTAGCCCCACCCAGATAACCCAAATTAATTTTTCCCCTATTAAGATTCATAACTTGTTCACATCTGCAAAGTCTCTTTTGTCATATAAAATAACATTCACAGATTCTGGAGATTAGGATGTGGACGTGCTTGAGGGTAGGGTTATCATAAAACTGTATTGTGGTGACCTCTATAAGCAGGGAAAGTTGTATAGATTGTGTGTATATTATTATATATGGAATGGCAGTATAGTCTTTGTAACATGTTAGAATGAGTTAAAACTAGAAAAAAGATAGGTAAGATAGGAGCAGGGGAGTAACTGGTAAGACATATTCACTCCCCATATTGAATACATTTAACAGACATGACCCAATGCTTTATTTAGCCTTAAGTGTTCTAGTTACTATATGTCTAACTTGATGGGACTCGGGAAGAAAATTCTAATAGGAGAAGATGACAGGCAGCAGTGACAAAATATTAGAAAGTCCTTGAATATTCTTACAAGACTGAGCACATTATAAAGTACCTCTCAGAAGGCACATTAACTGTAAAAAAAGTAAAATAAATTTCTGAGTATTTTGCTGAAACTCTACATAACATTTAATAGTACAATATATTGTAGTATAATTACTCAATGAATTTGTAAACTATCATTAAATATTCTCTCATTTTATGGAGTATGTTATGTTAGTAAAAAGAAAAATAGAATACTATTTGTAGGATGTTTTTCAAAGTTCATTCTTTATCTTTGTCTCCAAAAACTATTCTTTTTTTTTTCCAAAAACTATTCTTAAATAAATAGTTTTAAGTTACTCAACTGTGAATTTTCCTACCATACATTCTTTTTGAGGAAATAGACCCTCACAAGAAGAATGAATTATCAGGACACTATGCTTTTAAATACATTTCTGACTACAGAATAATAGGGAGAATAATAAGGGATGTGACTGAGTAGAGTAGTTTCTCAAACAATTTCTCATAGATATTAGCCTTGGAATGATCTGATAGGTCTTAAAAATGCAGACTCCTCGGCTTCAAACTACTATTTGTATTCATTTCCTAGGGCTGGTGTAATGAAATGCCACAAATAACAGTGGCTTAAAATAACAGAAATTTATCCTCTCACACTTCTGGATTTCATAATCAGTGTTGGCAGGCTGGTTCCTTCTTGGGGGCTCAAAGGAGAATCTGCTCTATGCCTCTTCCCTGGTTTCTAGTGGCTGCCACCAATCCTTGGTGTTCCTTGGCTTACAGCTGCATAATGCCAGCCTCTGTCTCTGTTATTGCTTGGCTGTCTTCCTCTGTGTGTGTGTGTGTGTGTGTGTGTGTGTACATGTCTTTACATGGCACTCTCCTATCTGTATGTATCTGTCCCTGTGTCTCCTCTTCTTATAAGGACTCCAGTCAGATGAGATTGAGGATCCACTCTACTCCTGTATAACCTCATTTTAATTTACAGCTTAATTGCATCCACAAAGACCCTGTCTCCAAATAAGGCCATATTCACAGGCACCAGGCTTTAGGACTTTAGTGCATCTTTTGGAGAGCTACAATACAAGCCACACACTTTCTAAGCAACAATCTCTGGAAACTGAAGTCCAGACTTCTCCATTTTTAATAATTAAAAGCTGTTGCTCTAAAATTTCTCAACTACTAATCTAGTAGCAAGTCAGATTAAAATGTTACCATTTATAATAAAAACTGAAGCCTGCAGTAACCCTGGGTTTTGTACATGAGAGGCCCTCCATTCTTTCAGAATTGCCAGATTTACAAAATAGAAGGAGTGTCATTTGTGAAATTACTACTGTTTTAATAAGAACACAGAGAATATTTTATAGTATTGTCGGTAATTAGATTTTGCACTATTTCGAATACAATAAGAAGCTCTTCTTTGCAGTTTCTTTTTTTTACAAAGCAGAGTGTATTAATGTGTTTCTTTAGTAACTTAAAGAAGACAATCTTAGAAGTACAATTAAGATTTTCTATCTTCTGATTACTTAGAAGAACAATGACTTCACTATATCCTAAGCTATACACTGTAAGTTTTGTACTGAGTTATGTTTTACTGAAAAGTTTGGCAAAGTTTATTAATCTTCTAGTGAAGATTAGCTATGAGGCCCAACAGATGATTCTCTTTCTTGGGAAATGTACATTTATTCAAGATAGTATGGGCTGGACTTGGAGTGCATAAATTAAAGGCAAAAGGGATAGAGAGAAAGTAAGAAAACCTACAATCTTAGCAATATTTTTTTAAACAAGGTAAACCTCAATTTATAATCAAAATTCATTTTTCTATAAGATACAACTATTATAGGTGATAATGATAATACCAATTGTGATTTTATAGAAAGTCAACACTACTTGTGATGTTACAAAAACTAAAACGCTTACTATTTTGTAGTTATTGTCACTATCACCAGAGTAAAACAAAAGAATATGCTAAGCAAATGTTGTATTATTATCCATTGGTGTAAAATACCCTGGATTCCCCACTCATCAGCTCTTTGTCCTGATTAAATTCTGGACATTCAATGACTCCCCATAAACTTGGATCATGCTGTTTGTTATTCAAAGGATTTAGTTCTTGGCCATTAACTATAGTTTTCATTCTTCTTTTTTTCTAGATTCATGTCCAAAGAGGAGGATTTTTCAACTATCACATTTCAGGAACATCAGAATCATAGATAAATGTAGAAGGTTATATTTGTTTTATATTCTTTGTACAAAAAATGTACCCCTCCTCACCAAATATCTGCCTCCTGAAATACTAACCTCAAATTAATATTTTGTGGGTATTTTTTATAAAGGACAAAGTCTGTTACTTATAAAGTTGATTTTTAAATGTTTTAATTAAAAGAGTAAAGAAAAAGGTGTTTAGAAGAGTCTCAAGCATAGACTTTTTTTATCCATTTAAAATCTCATCAGATCATTTATAAACTCCTCAACTACTAGGCTCCTAGTAATAATCACTCTTATTTCTTCCATGTCTACCAAATGGTTTATGTGTATCTGCACACTTAAAATTTACCACCTTGATAACGTGAATTTTCTTTTGCCTTAAGAAGACCGTTGTTATTTCTCCTTCCTTTTCTGTTCCCCAAGAAGGAATGTTTCATTAAATAAAATTAAAAATTGTATCTTTATACCACATAGTATGTCTATAGTATGTATAAACTATTTAATGTATTTTTAATAGAAAAAAATATAATTGTATAATAATAACTAGCACAAATTTAACACTTGCTTTGAGCCAGGCATTCATGAAGTCAGTACTATTATTAACCCCATATCCAAATGATAAAATTGAGGTTCATAAATGTTAAATAGCTTACCAAAGGCCAAACATCTAATAGATAGTTTTCTTGGGATTACAGCCCAGGTCATTTGGCTCTAGAGTGTGTACCTCAACATTATGCTGCTTTGGGTATGTTTCAGTAAATCATCAGGTTTTCTTATGAAAATCAATCACTTTCTTTTTACTTGAAGGAAATCAAGGTGAAATGAAGAGCACAGATTTTGAAATTAGATAGACCTTGGGTTCAAATCCTGAATATGATTTTTAATAGCTCCAAACAGTGGGAATATTATTCGACTTTCTGAACAACTATATATTCATTTGCAAAATAGGGATAATTATACTTTATAAGGTTGTGGTAAAGATGAAATTAAACTACACAGATCGAGAGATAGAACCTGGCATCCTTTTGCCATTTAGCTGAAATATTGCAGACCGTAAGATTAGTGAGAAGAGATGAATTATTCAATAAATTATGTTTGATCAATATCCTAATCAATTAAAGTTTTTTTTTTAAAGAATCACATGCTATACCAAAACTTCTAGACGGATTAAAACTGTCAATATGGTTTTTAAAATACTGGAAGTAAAAGACTAAGGCAATTCCAAGATCATAAACATAAAAAGGAAAAGAACAATTCATCCACTTAACTAGATAAAAACATAATATGTTTGTTTATCAAAAGGCAAAATTTCTTAAATCACCTCTGAGAGGAAAAGTTATACATAACACATTCAAGAGATAAAAATTTAATGCATTTAATTTGTGATGAGGTCTTTCAAATCCAAAAGGAAAAGACCAACTCCCAGTTGAAGATAATGGAAGCTTATGACTGACTAATTTACAAGAGAAGAAACTGAAATGCTCATTCAACATATAAGAAGAGACACTACGTCAGCCAAAAAAAATATGAATTTAAAAGGCCTCTTTTTCATATTTCAGATCACTGAAATTTAAAACCAAGGATAATATCCAGTGTTGTACAGAGCAGTGGAAAATATTCTTTATCAAACATTGTTTAGGACAGACAAATGTAAATTGACCTAGCATTTTTGAAAGATACAGAAAAATACACCAAAATGTATCATAAATAATCTCATTTACACAGAAATCCCAGTTTGTTTGTTTGTTTGTTTTAAGATTTTGTTTATTTATGCACCACAGACACAGAGAGAGAGAAACAGAGGGAGAAGCAGGCTCCTTGCAGGGAGCCCGATGTGGGATTCAATCCTGGGACTCCAGGATCACTCCCTGGGCCAAAGGTAGGCGTTAAACCGCTGAGCCACCCAGGGGTCCCAGAAATCCCAGTTCTAAGTATTTAGCCTAAAGAAACGATTGCACATTGCAAAATGCTTTATGACCTAAGAGTCACATTATGGCAATACTGGTAATATGAAAAATACAAAATAAATTAAATTACCATTAATATGGCACTTACTCAATAGCTATTTTATATGTTTCTTTTTAAAACAATAAAGTAGAACTCTGCCATGGAAGATGCTCATAATATATTAAGTAGAGACATGGATGGAGTTTAAATATATATGTTATTATATCATTTATAAATGAAGAGCTATGCTTCATTATCTTATATCAATAAACAAAAATATATATTCTTCTTACACATGTCTATTGTTTTAATTTCTAACAATGATAATTAGAAAAATAAATGTATTTCCATTTTGAAAAGTTAATTATGAATTTAGATTCTCTCTTGTTTATGTTGGGTTTAAGTACATATGTACAAATATTTTTATAATAAAGGTATATGTGTTCAAATGTAACTCAGATTTGAAGAATTAGCATAGTATTTGTCTCTTTACTGTTTATGTTTTGGTGTTAAAAGTTTATGTTTAAATATTTTAAGAAATTTCAAATACTTTCATTAACCTGCTCTAAAACTCCTTCCAGGGGGACCTGGGTGTCTCAGTTATTAGGAAGCTGACTCTTGATTTTGGCTCAGCTCCTGATCTCAAGGTCCTGGGATAGAGCCCTGCATCAGTGAGGAGACTATCTGAGATTCTCTCTCTTCCTCTCTCTCTCTAAAATAACTAAATGAATCTTTTTTAAAAAAATAAAATTAAAAAAATAAAACTCCTTCCAACCAGTACTGTCATTTTGCTCCTGCTATAACCATACAAATAAAGAGGAAAATGTTCTAGCTTTTCATATCCTAGAGTTTCTTCAATCTCAATCTCTTCAAATTAAAAAGTCTGCTTTGAAATTTTTGACTTAAAATTGTACAATTGCTCAAGCCACTTTCATACTTTACAGATGAGGTGAAGTTTTCCTTTTGTTGTCATTACTGCTTAAATCATGTTGAACTCCAAAAACACAGTTAAAAATCAAGGCTGCCTTCTCTTTTAAGTTAGCAAGCCAATGTTCTGATTTAGATCAGTTATTTTATGGTGATTGTGTGTGTGCGCACGTACATGTGTGTATGCACACGCATATATTCTAGTGGTATGTACATGCATACATGTTATGTGTCCACATTCATATATTTATGCTTCATGCTTGTGTTTGTGTGTATCTTGTGGCGAATATGTGTGTGTTTGTGGATATCTTGTATGTGCAAAGTATATTAAGAGGATGTCTAAAAAATGCAATATGTGCAGTACATTTAAAATGAAGCAAATATTTAAGTTTTAGCATTTGCAGAGGGTACTATGGATGATAAAAAGGCTTTAATCACGTGAGGAACCATTGTAGCTTAAGGTAAACATCACAGCATTCTCTCTAAAGTTGTTTATAGGGTAATTACGTTTCTGAAAATGTCGGATCCAATGTACTATTAGACTAAAGTTCAAATTTTGATCAATGGATTTCATGCAAAAACTGTTCTAAGATGTTACAATTTTTTTAAAAAAGAAAATGCTTAGTTGTTTTTTTTGTTTGTTTGTTTTTTGTTTTTTTACTAAAGCACCACAAAACTGTGTTTCTCCTGCTTCATTTCTTCCCCAAACTGAAAAGTTAACTCTAAGTGCATAGAACAAGAAAATACATCCATGGTCTGAAAGGGCTAAACTCAGTCTGAGGCATAACACTGAAAAAAAAAAAAAAAAGTTAACTTCTAGTTTATTGTTATTATTTACTTTTTTGGTTGCACAAAAAGTTTAGAAGTTTTAAAGAAATATGGGATAGTTACATCTTTTTTTTCTTATCTTGCTTCAGTTTTTTGGGTTTTTTTTTTTTTTTTGGTTTTTTTTTTTACATTCAGTTTCCTTTTGCATTTTCTTCTTCCCATTAGCTTTTTTATTTGGTTCACAAAAGATGAAAGTAGTAAATGAGGGTTAATAAATGATTAAATAGATCAAGGAAGAATGTGTTTCTCTGATTCTTTTATTTTTCCTTAGGTTTTCTTATTTTCAGAGTTAAATCTTATCTCTAAAAGGTAGGAATAAGGGGTGCCTAGGTGGCTCCGCAGTTTGGTGCCTGCCTGCGGCCTTGGGTGTGATCCTGGCGACCGAGGATTGAGTCCCACATCAGGCTCCCTGCATGGAAACTGCTTCTCCCTCTGCCTGTGTCTCTGCCTCTCTGTGTGTGTCACTCATGAATAGATGAAAAAATCTTAAAAAAAATAAAAGTAGGAATACTATCATTTTATTTTTGTTTTATTTTGTTTTTTGAAGGAGGTAGGAGAAAAGAAGACTATCACTCTGACTTAGGGAAATAGTTCTAAATTTGTTGAAGAAGACTATTTTACTTCTATGAATAATCTATTTTGTCTAGGGTACAAACACACAGATAGTAATGTGGGGTAGGAAGCTTACGTACTAGAAAAAAGAAAAACAGTTTTCTGTCAGAAATCAGAAAGATATGAAACCATGGAAATAATCCAGGCTAAATAAAAGGATAAATAGTATTCAATGAGAATATACACATTTTGATATAAGATATTATATTTGATTTTATGTGGAACAGAAGAATGAGCTCACTGAAAACAAAAAATGCATTTTACAATATAGTTTTTCTCTGAAAAATATTTTTAAAGGTCCAAAGCAGCTACAAATGTCCTCGCAAATTATAAATTATATTTTATGAATACTGCTATCCTGAGCAGTATATATTATATATATTATATATATTATATATGTGTGTGTATGTATATATATACTTGTATATATATATATACATATACATATATATACACATATATATATATATATACACATTTGTGACTATTTCAAAGGTAAGATCAAACAAATAAGCAGACATCCCAACGGCAAACTGTTTCTTAGGGGTTGATTTTTAAAAGGACTGACTCATTATGATCACAATAAGTATTTGTAACAGATAATTTAAATTCTGAGTCTTTTGATTTGATATTTATCATAAGTAAGTCTGACACATATGCTTTTGCAGTGGCAATTGTAGATGTAGAAGAAAATAGTAGAAACAAACAGAAAGGTTAAGTAGTAATCACTGAAATATCAAAGTATAAGATAGGAAGGGCATAGTTATGTACCCATGAAAACATCATTTGCTTCTGTGTAACAAAGAAATGATGGAATGAATCAGTAAGTGGCAAAATAAATGGAAAAAGAAACCGTGAAATGCCTACAGAAATGTATTTATGAAATAAACTTTCTTCTTGAACAGCACACTTCTTGAACAGCATTTTTTTACACATTTCAGAACACATCTGCATTTTTTCCACCACTTCCCACATGACAAATACTCAATGAAACCAAAAGGCAAACAGAAAACTCAATAAGGCAGATTTCTACAAACTGATTGTGTCCAAGGAATGCACCTAAGGTACTTATTACATATTTAGATTCCCAGGTTCCACCTACACTTGTTGAGTCTTAGTCTCAGTAGGAAGTTTCTTGCAATTGGGCAAGATTTGCAAGCATGCAGTACATTATAAAAACATGCAATAAATTTCACCCATAATTAACTACCCTCCTTCTTAAGAGTTGAGAAAAAAGAGGGAACAGTTCTGACTCAGTTATTTTCGATTGTTTGGTCCAATGCAGAATGGCAGAAAATGTTCAAAGTTTCTGTTTTAATATCCGAATAATATACTTACTACAGTTTTCAGCTTTCCTGTTATCCCGGATCACTATTCTTTGGTTGATAGTGCTGAAGAGTGTTGTCCAATTAATAGTATGATAATAACACAGGTTGCTGTTGTCAGTAATGTAGATGTTTCCCGCACTGATTTCCTTCAGGGATTGGAATTGTAGAGAAGTGATGCCCTGTTGCTTAAGGATAAGCAAGGAGAGGCCACTAAAGAGAAGGAAGGGGGTAAATGGAACAATACTTAATATGTATATTTTAATAAATATTTTCTTACATACATTCTTGAAGTAAAATAAGGATGTCACATTTTACTCCAAAAAGAATGATAGTAGAACATAAAAAAGAGACTGAGTCACTTAATTGTGATCTGAGTATTATTTCTCTACATGCTATATATACTGAGTTTCAAAAGGAACCATTTGACCTCCAAAAGGAGACTATTTACTTGTTAGAAGTATAAATATTAATGATATCTCTCTGTCTACATATTTACCACTGATATATCTGCTCACTATTTTTCCCACTATCCCCCCAGTCTCAGGTTCCTCAAGGATGAAATTGTGTTTTAAAACTGAATAATTATGGGATCCCTGGTGGCTCAGTGGTTTAGCGACTGCCTTCAACCCAGGGCGTGATCCTGGAGTTCCAGGATTGAGTCCCACATTGGGCTCCCTGCATGGAGCGGGCTTCTCCCTCTGCCTGTGTCTCTGCCTCTCTCTCTCTCTCTTTCTGTGTCTCTCATGAATAAATAAATAAAACCTTTTTAAAAATAAAATAAAATAAAACCAAATAATTAGGGAAATCTTGCTGGTTCAGTTGGAGGAGCATGAGACTCTTGATCTCAGGGTCATGAGTTTAAGCCTCATGTTGAATGTCGAGATTACTTAAATAAATAAAAACTTTAAAAAGCTAAATAATTAATAAATTTTTATGGAATGATTATTCATCTACTAAAGTAAGACATTAATTCTACTCAATTTAATAAATTTAGACATGCTTTCAGAGGGTAAATATTACAGAGGATGACTATAGATATGCAGCTTTAATTTATACCTCAGAAGCCAAAGCATAATTGTAATAGTTGAAGAATGTATGAGTAGGGATAGGAAGCATTAAAAATTAAAGAGAAGAATGAAATTAAGCTAAAAGTTTAAAAAAAATACTCAGAAGGCTTGGACAACTGGGGAAAGCATCTCTAAAAGTTAAATAACAACTATACTGGGGAAACAAATTACCATTTCAAGGAAATTATTTTTATTTTAACATATTCTATATTTTGTAATTAAAGTCCTTTCCCATTCTCTAAAGAATCATCTGTTTCCCACATTCCAATCAACTAATGAACAATATTTTACATTTTGATATCAAAGCTGTCCCCTTTTATTTTATTTATAAATCTAAATATACTTTGCTGCCAAATATATGTGTGTGTGTATGTATATATACATACACACATCTGTGTATATACATATATACAGATTACATGATTATATATATACAAACACACATACCTACATATATACCTATGTACATATATGCGTGTATATAAAACTCAGTACATGTGTATTTATTTGACTGAGATGTAATTCATTCTCTGAATCTGTGTTCCCATCATAACCATCTTAAGTTGTTTGTTACGATGTGAACAAAATAATGTTTGACAGATTTTTAACATTTGATTCAATGGATAGTAAAATTTGGTTGCATGTAGCACTTGAATAAAGTGAATCTCTCAAATATAGTTTTTTATTGAGAACTTTTCCAATTTACATTTTAAAACCTCTCACAAAAAAAAAAAACTCTTACAGATCTTATTTTAATAGCAAAATTCTGTGGACTTTCTGTGAAATGTTATCATGGGATATTTGATGACAATATTGATTTAAGGCATCTTTCAGATTTAAGTAGAAAAAATGAAATCTAAATCCCTTTATGTAAATCAACCTTTAACTGTTCATAAATAAAAATCTCACACAGATGAAATCTAAAATAAAGTAAAATAAAGCAATGGCTTAATAAATATTAACTCACATATTTTTATTATGTGAATTAAAATACTGATATTAGACTTTAGAACAGTGTGCTCTGAGCCCTGATTTTTCCATTGCATTGCATGTAGAATGGTGGGCCAAGTCCTGAAATATCAGATCCATGATTCAGGGCTCAAATGATGGCATCAGGACAAAACAAGAATTTCCTGGTAAAACAGCATTTGTAACCCACACACTTAAGCCATTATCGAGTCATCCCATGGTAGTTTTTAGTTATGATTTAAAAAGTTAAAAAAAGGTTCAATTTTATGCATTTCATGCCGGCAAAACACTAATATTGCTTTAAGTGAGAGGCAGTTGAAAAATCAATTGTTCATCCTGTATACTTTATTTTGTAGCTTGCCTCCTTTAAAGCACAACCAGGGGTATTTTTTCATTGGGCTTACCTTTGGAATTAAAAATGGAAACCCACTATTTCTAGATTCAGTGAGGCTGAAAAATTGACATATGTACACATGATGCTACTCTTGAAATCAGGAAGACCTGCATCTCTGAACGTATACACCCACCTATAGAGTACTCTTCCACCAATGGTCACCAGGTTGGAAAAAACACTGAAGTCGGTCATATTTGGAGGCCATGACTGTATGTTCAAGAAACCTAAAACAGATAAGGGCAGTAGAAAAAACCCTCAGAATCTTATCATTATCTTAATGACTGTTTTAATATTGAGTATCCTTGAAATATGATGAATATGTCTTGAAATACAGGAAGTAAAAAAATAAAAGACACTGAATATTCCTAATTTGAGTCATTCTATTCTATCTCACAGTTCCTCTTCCAAGATAGTGTCTTACCCAAAGCTCCTGGGCCACAATAATCAATAGATAATGAATATCAAACTAATGAGCACAAAAATCTAGGTTTCTAAAAAAAAAAAAAAAAAAAAAAAAAAAAAAAAAAAAAACTAGGTTTCTCAAACACACAGAGTCATAGAACTATATATATAAAAAGATTTAAATGATCTTTAATTTTATTCTTCTAAAATCAAAAATACTTAGTCTGATTACATAAAGAGAAAAATACAGCTCTAACTTGTCTGGAAATGCTTGACCACTTTATCTCAACACTTATGACAGCACATGTCTACATTGCAGCCTAATGCATTCATGCAGATGCACAGTATTTCTCATTTAATTTTTCATTCTTTGATAGCAAATCCATATCCAATTCATGTCTATAAGTCTCCTATAAGCTACTATCTAACAGCCCTGGACATACTGGTGCTCATTGAACATGTGCTAAATGAGTGCCACATATTATCAATGCTCAATAGTACTTCTTGTGAAAAAGTAAATAGAAAAACATGGATCAAAGATCAGTTGACACAAACACAGTAACATAAAAATGTCAAGGATATTTTAGTTTATAAATTCTATGGGCTTTCAAAATGTACACAAATGCTAAGGAATAAAGATATCCATCACTTAAAGTGACATGCATTTTCAAAACTAGCATTTGCTTCGAAAATAAGTTGCTGATTTCAATATTATGCAATATTTTCAAGAAAACACTAGAATTCATATAATCCATAACACAACAGTTGTACTTTAAAAAATTACCTGTTATCTCTCGGACTGTGCGGAAGACATTCAGTTTCTCTGGGTCTATGGCTTCAATTGCATTGTAAGGGTCTCTAGAGAATCAAGAGATACAGCCAAATTTTAAATTAGATAAAGGAGGGAAGACATAAGAAATGTGACTATAGTTATTTCACCCAAATTGAATTTTAAGTAACAATAGAAAGATAAGCAACGTCTTCTCCAAAGATTTTATGCTACATGTGGAGGATTAAAAGGTGCTTTGAAGACATTTATGGTGACATAAAATATGAGTTCCTCAATGAAAGCTATTCTAGATCTAGAGGAATGGCCCAGTTTGACTATCCTAAAGGAACCTCCAAATATAACAAATCCATTTAAAAATAATTTTATTTTACCTTTAAAGATTTGTTTTTCTTAATCGGGAAGAGTGTACTCTGCAAATAGTAATGATGAAAACAATTGCTTTTGGGGCTCCTCAGAGCATCCTCAATTACTAAAAGCACTTACAATTTCATAAGATTGATAAAAAGAAACACATAAAATCAATTTTTTCTTCTTTCCTATATCCTTATATTTATTAGTGAATTTTCATAACACTATATGAAAATTACTCTTCATAAGGATTACTTAGAATATTCTTGTTCCAATCTGGTTTATTTACATTTGTTTTTATAGCACAGGAAATATATGCTTCCATCTTTATGAATCATACTAATATCTAAAATAAAGTCTATAATAAATGTAATAATATCCAAAAGGTATAAATTTTGGAGATTTAAAAAATACCATCTCCTATGGCGTAAATATATTTTTGCAATTAATGTTATAGATATATAGATGCCCTGTCTTTTCAAAATGAACATAAAATAACCTTTTAAAATTAAATATTTATTGAATTTTTAAGAAGTTTTCTTCTTAGGAAGATACTTTCCATGTTTAATATATTGACCATACAAAATAACTGCATACTTGCAAATAATAGCAAACATTCCTGGGTAATTCACGCAGTATTTTCAGCTGTTTAAAGGAATACATCTTTTTTTAAGTTTCATTACTTTGTCCTGGGCAAGTAGAGATCTCGTATCAATGTACACCCTCCAGAGAAAAATTAAATTCTATTCATTAACCACTTCTCCAAGAGAGAGCAAACTTAAGAACAATGAACTTAGGTTGTTTTAGAAGCATGTATCCATCCGTAGCAATCAACTGAGCTTTAGTCTTGCTGTGGACATCGGTTGTTTTACATGTTTGAGAACCTTCTTTTTCATTTGGGAAGTAAACAATAAGATACAATGATATGTTAGATATGGCTTTAATAGGGAGAGCATTCAGGTTGCTTTACAGCCCCCCGACAAACAGAAAGGCATACAGCTGGCCTATCTTCTAGGAATTTGAGTCTGAACCCAATGACATTAATTCATTCTTCCATTAGAACCTTGCAAACACTATTAGTTCCAACAACCTTCATCTCTCAACTTGGTTCATCTGCATATGCTTCTATACTTCCATATTACATCTTAAAAAAAACAAAACAAAACAAAACAAACAACACTCTGCTTGATTAAATACTGTTTCAATCTATGAAGTGTAATTGATTCAATGTACCACTAGTTTAAGAGGGAGTGTCATAGAAGGCTTGGAGAAACACTATAAATGAGTTTCCCCATAATTCACACATAATTAAGAATTTTCTCAATGTGATATGAATGTGTCTCAAAAGCTTAAAGTCTAAATTAAATGTTCTGGCAAACTTGCTCTATTTATAACTGAAGATAAATCGAACAAATAACTACTCTTTTGATTAATGTGAAGCCAAAAAATTAAGTCCTCCATGCGGGAAAAATCTTGTTGTTATCATTTTTTTAATGTGCAAAGACTTTTGTATCCAGAGAAAAAATCTGCTCTGCAGTAGTAGAATGCGCTTTCACCATTTGTTGTTTGATGAAAAGCAGGATATAGAACAGCTCTGGTCATATAATCAAATATCTTGGCTTTATTGAGAAACACTCAAAATTCAGGGCAAGCACACAATAATGGGGTCAGTCCAAACCTTTACTGAGAACACTTCCAAGTTTCCAGGAATGAAATGAATTCTGGACTGTTCATATGAAGCCCAATGGACCACAGAAATTTTATATACTTAATTTTAGAGATTCAGGACTCTCATAAAATAAGTTGACAGATTCCTACTTACCAACTTCAAAGTACCTGCAGGGAGTTGCATCCTATAGCCACCTGAAATCCATAGTCCTTTAAAATTGAGAACGTCCCTAGCTAAATGCTGAGCCATGTGTAAGAACTTTATGTCCACCCTGTTACTGTGTTCAGTGATCCAAGATAAAGTTCAGGATAGAGAAACATATTTTTACAATTCCATTGAAATCGCTTTATTTTCACCAAACCCATTTCTCTTTTCTATTGTATATCATCATTATACGCTTCTCTAAGTGTTTTCTTGCTTGTGTCTCATTGCAACGCAGCATGAACATGCTTATTTGGTGAGCATTTTGTTACTCTAAGTACATGATATGACTATTATCAAAAATGACAAGAGATGAAAAGTGAACATTCCTAGGGCTAACCCTAAACGCAGGTTTCCCTGTGGTTCTCACTCTAAATAAAGGAGTAGGAATGTCTAGTCTATTTCTGGCAATGACACCACTGAACTATAAACTTAACATGCCAATTAACTTTTTTGAGTTCTTTTATATGTTAAAATTGTAATTGACGAATTGACAGTAGGTTTACTTTTTGCAGAAACTTGTTTTTTAAAAGCATAATCTCATCTAATTATGGATTTTACCTAGTAGCTTAGAGAAATACCTTAGCTATTTTACTCAAACCATATATTCTATGAAAAAATAGAAGACCGAGGGTAATGGGAATTAAGTGAGTAAAAACATGTCTTTAATGTACTAGAAGTTTTAGCTTATAATACTCCATGTTACTCACATTTAAAACCTCTCATGTATACGTTGTATACATAATACACATAATGCCTATACATTTATAAGATGTCTTAGATCTACTAAATTAACTTTTTATCAATACCTCCCCAAGATCAAGAGAAAGGTTTCAGGATATATGTTTTGTATTGGAATAAAACTGGGTATGAAAAATATCATATACCACATATATATTTGTCCTGGAAAATGCCTTCTATATTATGGTTGGGACAAAATAATATTAATTATAAATGTTAGTATTAAAATATACCAAGTTGGACGCCTGGGGTGACTCAGTGGTTGAGTGTCTGCCTTCAGCTCAGGTTGTGATCCTGGAGTCCTGGGATCGAGTCCCATATCGGACTCCCTGTGTGGAGCCTGCTTCTCCCTCTGTCTGTGTCTCTGCCTCTCTCTCTCTCTCTCTCTCTCTCTGTGTGTGTGTGTGTCTCATGAATGAATAAAATCTTTTTTAAAATAAATAAATACATAAATAAATACACCAAGTTAAGTGCTATGATTAAGAAGAAATAATAATCTTCTGAACTAAGGAGTATCACTTACCATAAAGGAAATATTGCCTCGCCAATAACTTTGCCTTTATTTGGTTTTCAGTTGTCTACAAAATAATGTTACACTGTATGTTGTGCTGTAACTAGATATAGTCGTTGAGATTTTTATTTATCACTGCCTTTTCCTTCTCTTTTTTAAAATTCTCTCTCCCTTTTGTCTCCTCCTCCCTTCCTCCCCTGTCTCTTTCTTTCCTTTTCTTTTTTTATAACATTTATTAATGTTTCACAATATGCCAGATACTTGACTGAGCACTAAAAAAATAATTTTTGTTTTTAATCTCTACACTAACCAGAGAAGGTAGGTATTTATTATAAACCCAATTCTCAACTTTACATTGGAAGAAACTGAGCATGTGACACATGATGGAAGCCAAGAAACTCAGTAAAACTGTGTACGGTTAGAGCCTCAGATCAAACTAGTTTGGATCATATTACTGAAGTAGGAACTTTAACTCTTACTTTCTGAGCTCATTTTTAAGAAAGGCTTTGTTTACCTTTCTATTTCTAATCATGTGAGTCAGTTTTCTATAATTCATTTTCTCCTGAATGAATTAGTAAGTAGTAAGCTTGTTTTCCTTGAAAGTCTAGATTAGTCTTATACTTTGTAATGATTCTTCTCATAAATTTGTGGCTATAAGGTGTCTATTGTGCAATATATTTTTATATCTGGACATCACTGCTTTCCTTTTCTTATATTTTGTTTATTAATATTCCCCTATTCTGGATGTTAGATGATTCATTTTATGTAAAACCACTTTACAATTAGTATAAATCTAGGCTTTTGATAAATATGCTCCATAAGGAACTAAGATTATAATAACAATTTTGAAGTGTATTAGGTTGTCTTTGTCAAATTTCCCCACTCATGTTTTACCTACAACAGTAACCATCCCTGGGTTGCTTTTGTTGGTTCGTAATCCTGCAAGTATCACAGAATTCTTGTGGTGGTTCTCCATGGGGTCAATATTTCCCCCCCAAAAAGGGAAGTTGGGACAAGTGTAGAGGCATATCAGTTGTAATAGAGATTGGGGGACATTATAGACTTTTAGTAATAACCCCCAGACAAGGAAATTAAATGTCTTTCACAGCAAAGGTTTGCCTCATGTCTTGAACAACCTTAAAATGTCCCATCCAATTAAGGACTCATGTGCACAAACTTCATAGTTGATTATACCATGACTGTGTGTAATTCTGTAATCATGTCGCCTCTATTTGAATGGTATTTATTTCTGTCTTCCTCTTGTCATATAACAATGTCTGTTACTTATTTCCTATTCCAGTGTTCAGTTGTTCCTCTGTTCTTTATTTCCCCATACTTCTTGTGCAGAATGACTTCTAATATTATTTCTCATACAAACTTTCATTATAAGTAGAAGCTAAGCATTTTCCCATCAATGCATACTTTATTATCCATTACTTTTCTTGCATTTTTCTTTAAATCACAATTAGAGAATTAGAATCACTTCATAAAATTATATAGATAGGTGGGCTATATTATCTATGATTTTTATTTCTGAATTCAAAAATAAGTAGGAATACACTTAATATATAAAAGATGGATGTTGGGTCTGATTAGTATGAAAACAATTTCCCTAATGCAATTTATGAGACTATGTTTTCCAATCTTTCCCCACATTGATGGACTTGAGGCCAATTCCTTTATTATACGTGGTGTGGAAGCAGACAATGTGAATTAACTAGGTATGTCTTCTTATTTCTCAGAAGATGCTGTTAACATAATATGATCTTTCATTCATTGTGGTATTAGGTTTTGAAAATAGTTACAACGTGGATATATTGTTTTAGTAAATGTCATATATGCATTCAATTATGCATATGACCTAAATATTTACCCAGGTCACCTATCCAGTGGGCCAAGGAGGTGAGGACAGCAATGTAAATGGGCTCAGAGGGTTACTAGCAACTCAGGTAAATCTGGTTGTCCTATCTCAAAATGGATAAGACCACCCATCTCCAACAGATTGTTGCCATGTAGGAGTATGTGCTAAGAGTAACCAAGTCACCATGTTATTAAAGAGAATTTAGAAACCTTAACCCCATATATATATATATATATATATATATATATATATATATATGTTTTTAAACATTTCTTGGGCTGAATATAACATATATGGGGAAGAAAGTGTGTACACACCATTACAGTATCTGGCATGAACCCATATTAAAAGCTACATTTTAAAGTAAAGAAATGCTTTATGCAATAAGACCTACTGTAATTTATTTGTATGGAAAGAAACACTTTGTTCTATTTCTCTTGCTGTTCCTATTTGTACATATTTATTCATAATGTGTTAAATTATTTTGCTTCTAGAAATGATTTGATATATGTTTAGAGTTAAGATTTTGAACTGAAATATGTGAGTAATATTCTTTATCGCTAGCCTGTAGCACTAATATTTAGGGATTAAGAGTAATACAGATAAATAGATAAAATATAAAGTAAAATTATTGACATCTTTATTACAATTGAAAGCATACAAACTTGGTTGTTTTCCCAGTTAAAACCAGCAGGTGGTTCTGTAATGAAGAAACCCAGAAAAATGTTACAATTTTTATTGGTAAAATGAAATTCATTTACTAGATCTCCTGTACTAGTATTAATTTCCTAACCTAAGAGAAAGAGAAGAAGATATATCAGGGCAAAAAGAATTTCTGAAAGCTCAAGAGAATTTCAACTTACTGATTTGTTTTCTACGAGATACATTTTAAAAGGAACATTAATTTATGTTGTCCTGAACTAATCAGTTAGGAATTTCAACGAAATTCCTCACTTCACTCATTGACATGGTTTCCCTAAACATATCTAAAAATGTATCAATCTTTCTGAAATCTGTGGATTTGAGAATATCCTATATACATTTTAGTTTATATATAAATTTATATTGCCAAATCTAAGTAGTTACTAAACTCATAGTCTATGTATCTTAAAACTGTGGTTGCTACTTTCACTGCTGATAAAATCTGACATTTTATTTTGTTGGAGAAGAGCATTAATGTAGGGCAGAACTCATCTGGCACAAAACGAATCAAACAGACAAAGCTAAAGAATCTCTTAAGCTTTGTCTACACTTTGTAAAATAATTTTCTACAAAAATTTAATACTGACCCATGAATACCAGTGACAAGGAAGATCAAATTCCCATTGATCTTGGTGCAGTTTATGAATTTGTCAATGTTACTGGAATCCACAGTCTGAGCCGACATCAATGATCCTGTGCCGATGCCATCACAAGCTGCAGAAACAAGACTCACAGTCAGGGAGTTGAGAAACTTTGTGTTCAGTCAATAGATCTATTGCATTTTTATTGTAAAATAAGAGTATTTTTTCATTATAAAATGAAAAAAAGTTTATCATAAGAAATAAAATGTTTTCCGACAAATAAAATAATAATTTATTCATGCAACATTAATTGCTGGGCCTGCTATAAAACATTGTCCCTGCATTATAGTCTAGTGACCATGACGCATAAGAATCAAATCTTATATCAAGTCCCAGGATACCCACACAACACAGGCGTAACTAAAACAAAACTTTATCAGTACTTGCCTTTGCCACATTAAATCAACTATTTTCTCATCCACCCTAAGATATCATTTTTAATACTTTTAAATCCTGATCACTTAAGTAAAATAATTTATACAAACTGGTTTTAAAAACACTGGTCTAATTAACCATGTATATTAACGTACTAATGATGTAGGTTTTAACCAGAATCAAGAGCCCTTTAAGGATTTAGACTTAAATTCTTCTTTTTAAGATTTTATTTATTTATTTGAGGGGGAGAGAGAGAGAACACAAGCAAGGGAGGGGAGAGGGAGAGGAAGAGGAAGAGGGAGAAGCAGACCCCCAGCTAAGCACAGGCGCAATGTGGGGCTCAATCTTAGGACCCCTGAGCCCTAACTGGCTGAGCCACCCAGGCGTCCTACACTTAAATTCTTAAATTGACTATTACCTGTACTTTCTGAAGGCTCTACTTAAAAACAAAACAAGCAAAATAAAGAGTGTAGGGTTGGGGGGAGAGAGAGAAAGAGGGAAGAGAAAGAGAATGTAGTCTAAAAGTAAGTCTGAAGTTTGCCCTTTTTAAAGGCCATCTTTGGGGCACCTGGGTGGTTCAGTCCTTAAAGGTCTGTTGGCTCAGGTCATAATCCCCGAGCCCTGGGATGAGCGTTGCCTCAGGCTCCTGCTCAGCAGGAAGTCGGTTTCTCCCTCCCTATCTGCTGTTCCCCTGCTTGTGAGCCTGCTCTCTCTCTCTCTCAAATAAATACTTTTTTAAGGCAATCTTTGATACTTTGGAAGGCTTACTATCATTCAGAAAATTTGGACTGTACTTACATCCTGTTTAGTTTCATTCGAGTGAGGAATTTGAACACCATAGCTAGAAGAGATTTCTTTCTCCACTAAAAGTCTGTAACAGGAATTATCTGCAAGATTTATTTAATACTTACGGTAAATTTCCTTGTTATTTTATATATTTAATCTTTCAAAATGGTTTTGAAGACCTGGAGGTTTAAGTATCGTGTTATTTCTCTCTTTGTACCCCTTCATATACATAGCAGATCATTTAGCCTACAGTGGCAAGTAATTAATATGGGTTCTTGGTGCTAAAATAATCAAGCAATCCCTTGTTGTGTGCATAACTTCTAAGATTAGCTACATATAGAATAAAATGGAACTTCTTTCCTGAGTTTCTATCAAAGTTAACTCCCAGTTTAACCTGGATCATTTAGCAAACATTATTCGAAATCAATAATATACATTGTTAAGACAGTTGATACTTATTATTATGAGATTATTCAAAGTCATGGAAAAGTACGTACATGTAAGAGAGGTGAACTTAGCCAGTCTTTTAAAGAATAAATGGAAAAACCTTGGAGTAGATCCCTCTTCTAGCCAAAGTAATCGCTGCTATCACTCACCTTTTGGGCAAATATCAGTGCAAGGTTTACACATCTTAATCCCATTTTCTTCTACTTCCATCTTGGAACTAGGGCAGGCACGCACACAAGAACTGGAATCCACCACAAAGTTATCTGATTCAAAAAAGAAAAGGTAAAATTAGCAACAATGCTGATGTTTAGCAAACAAGTTTAGAACAAAGTACTTTAGGGCTTAACAATGTTTAGCATCATTGATAGTATACATGTCTCTTTCCCTAAAATATCCCAGTTTAAATATCTCAACTTGAAATAGAATCTATGAAAATCCACATTCAAATCCAAGGGCAGCATGTGTTAACAACAGTTAGTACTTGCTTGACTACTGCTCCACATCCTGAATTGCCCCCAAGATAGAGTGAATTTCTTTTATAGACTTAGGAAACTACATGACATTTAGTTTGTGTTTTTCAATAGTTCCACTTCATTTCATGTCATGATGCAAGTCTGAAGTCTAAAAATACTTCAAGTTACATGAAGCACAAATGAAGCTGAAGTTGAAGTGCCTTGGATCAAGAGAGTGTACTTCATATCCAGGAGGAAATGTTCAAAATGTGTTCTATCCTTCAGTGGAATGCCATAGAAACTGTTCTATAGTTTTATATGAAAAAAACAAAATGGAATTTGAAAGGCAGCACTTCAGGAAAGGTATACTAAATAAACCAGGAACGTCTGATTACCTATTATGTTGGTGAAATGTTTAGGGCTCCACTGATCTGAAATATGCCAGGACATTGCCTCCGACCCCACCCCCACACCCCTGCCAAAAAACAAAACAAAACAAAACAAAAAAACCCAACAACAATAACAAATTATTGCATTTAGAGCCTCCCACAGTAAAGGGAAAACACAATACCTGCTAGGCCACTTTATATTTTAAAGGCCGTATCCTTCCATGTGTAGGCATGCTGCTTCTAGCCTAATATATTCAGTGGTATGGAAGGCATCTGACTTTGAAGGGGGCTCAGATCAGGAAAGGCAAATGGTGTAGGTCCAGTCTGGGATGCAAGCATTTCTGATACATAAAATCTAAGAGGTGGGGTGACTGGGTGTTTAGTTGGTTAAGTCTCTGACTCTTGGTTTCACCTCAACTCATGATATTGGGGTTGTGGGATCAAGCCCTGGGTCGGACTACGTACACACTCAGCATGAAGTCTGCTTAAGATTCATGCCTCCTCATTCTCCCTCTCCCTCTGCTCCTCCCCTGCTTGCTCTCTCTCTCTCTCTCTCTCTCTCTCTCTCTCTCACTCACACACACACACACACACACACACACACACACACAAACAAATCCAAGAGGCTATATGATATTAGGAATGTCTGTGGTGGAAAATATGCTGTATGGAGTTATGGCAAGTCCCAGCTGGAAAATCATATCAGAGACCTCTAGGATTCTAGAGCTAAGCCATGCCATCTGTAGCACAGAATTTTACACCATTTAATAAACAGCTCCTCATATGCTTCTGGGTCCTGGTAGAAAGAGAGTGCCTAACCATGGGTCATTGATCGACCTTATATTAGAACTGCCCATCATAACTCAGGTTTTATTAGAACCATGATGTAATAATGTTGGGCAGGTCCAACAGGAATCCACTCTAAGACAGAGCAGTGCATTTAGGATTGGATATGAGTCAGAGCAGAGGAACAAGCAAATTGCATAAGCAGGTGGCCCAGACTCCTTGTGCTGGCTCATGAGATTGAGCTCATACCGACGGCTGCATGGAGACCAAGAGAAGGCACCTGTGACAAGCTAAGGGAGGGAGGACAAAAACAAAGTACTAAGTTTGGTATGTGGGTGCAAGCAGCTCAAAATGAACGGCAGCTGCCCTGCAGCCTCACTCAGGAGGAGACTTGAAAGACAGTGGCAAGGAAAAAAATCCTACCAGTGGGCATGGTTCTGGGTAGTTCAAATGGTTGTTTACTTTGTATGGAAGTGACCTGAGCTTAGAATAAATATGAGCAGGGGCTTGCCCGGGGAGAAGAAATATTGGAAAATCTGGGATTGAAGGGAATCTGGGGTAAAGGGATGCATATGGATCCATGGGAGTGGGCGAGGTGTGATCTCTATATTTCCAGTTATCCACCAGAGGGCATCCACCACCAAAAAAGGTACATCGTTGTGACTGCATCACAGCCTGTTCCTTTCCTTTTCTTCCTCCTCCTGCCTTCATTTTGAGAATATTCCTCTATACTAACCTAATCTCTGTTTGAAGGGAACCCAACCTGCAACAAGTGAATATACTGTGTATTATACAACCACCTTTCTGCAAGGCCTTCAGGAATACCCCATATTTAAACACTTCTACATTTTCCCAGCAATATATGCCAAGTGACGTAAATACAAATTATAAATACCCTCATATCAGCTAGGTTCAGATTTTGCAGCCAAATGAGTTTCAAAACCTATTCATCTGGAATTTTTTGATTTTAGAATTCTAGGTTAAGGATTGTAGAGCAGTATTTAGAAGCTAAATGTCTTTGTTTTTCCAAGATAGTTACAGTTTAGCCAACCATGCATTAGAAGCAGGGCCCTTCAAATATTTGAAATTTACATAGATAAATACTGAAGCGCTTTAAATTAGTCCAGTAATTTGACTGGCCTAAACTATTTCAAGAAAGGAAATTTAGGAGTTACCATATCTAAGGGAACTGGCATGTAATTTCACAAAATAGTTCGTGTTTAGCCACACTTGCCACAAGTTAGGTGTTGAAAGCGTGTATGCACAATTATTCTTTTAACCAACATAAAAAAATTAATAATAATGACTAGAATTGTCATTGTTTTCAAAGACTTGTTTTTATATACTATCCCTCTGATTCTTATCCCCATCCCTTTGATCACTATAATAACTCCAGGAAAGAGAGAAGAGAGCTATGATTGTTAAAGAGGAGGATACAGCAAACTAAATAGTTTATTTAAAATCACATGAGTAATAGATGGGCAAAGCCAGAACCCATAGCCACTCTAAACCCACATCCTTTATATTTCATATTTAATCACAGATACAAAGTAAAGAAAATCATAATAATGGTATGCTGTAGTTTGTAAGACTTTTTTCTTTTAAATGAGCATATGGACAAATGTAGTAGGGTTTTGTGGGGTTTTTTGTTTTGTTTTGTTTTGTTTTCAGTTTTTCCAATAGGTAAAACAATGAAAGAATAATGTCCCATCACTCTTTCCAAGCAAAGATACTGACTGGTGTACATATGTAGACATATACTGAATTCTTGATGAAAGCTAAGCTGGTCACTTTGAATCCCTAGGATGAGTTGTCAGTTTTGCAAAGACCTCTAAACATGCCCTTCAAATCTATTATTATTTAAGATTAGATTTGATATCAAAACTACAATGCTATAAAGTCTCTTATAAATAAGTAATCAGAAACAATATTAGGTAGAAATTCATTGTGATTGCAAGCAGACCTCATTCACTACAAAACTTGCTCCCACATAACTAATCACTTTTCTGAGAAACAGCATCATGTACAAAAACACTGAGGTATAGTGAAAATAGTAAGTTTAGAAGGCAATGACACTACACTCTAACCTCAAACATGCCTCTCCTTTGCTGAGACTTTGGACTAATCACTTTAATTTTTTGAATTTTAATTTATTTGTGAAATGGTAGCAATAGTACCTATATCCAAGTAATTCACAATACTGTTGTTAAGTTTTAAATTATAATAAATGTATACGATTTTTTTTTTTGGTTTTTAAATGATGATCTACTTAATTTGGTTATTTTTAACTTGTTACTTACGTGGGCATTTCTTGACACAAAATGCTCCATATGTATACTTTGCATTGAAGTTATGCTCCAGTTGAAAGGTGGTTGGATTATAGACAAAAGTTTGAGGACACTGAGTAACACATGCTCCACTGTCATTGAAATTCATGCAGGCCTGCAACATAGCAAATATTAATTTCATTTAAGAATAACCTTCATAGGGCATCTGGGTGGCTTAGTGGTTGAGGATCTGCCTTTGGCTCAGGTCATGATCGCAGGGTCCTAGGATCGAGTCCCACATCAGGCTCCTTTATAGGGAGCCTCCTTCTCCCTCTGCCTATGTCTCTGCCTCTCTCTGTGTGTCTCTCATGAATAAAAGGATAAAATCTTAAAAAAAAAAAAAAAAGAATAACCTTTATAATACTTGTTAAAGGAACACTGTTGTAACAGCTTTGTGAAAAGGATGTGTTCTTTACTTATAATGTTTATATTTATATATATGTATGTGTGTTCTAATATTTCAAAAAAATATTTAAAATGTGACAGCTTTATAGTTAATTAAGTACTCATTGTTAGGCTCACAGTTGCACTAAACTTCTCAAACTTACAAAACTGTTTTTCCAATGTCAGTGAATACATAATCTATACAAAGATATTGATGTTCAAGTCACCCAGTAATCTCCAAACTAATAATTGGTTTATTAAATTATTAAAATTAACTAAGAGTGGGGACACCTGGGTGGCTCAGCAGTTGATGGTCTGCCTTCAGCTCAGGGCATGATCCCGAGGTCTGGGGATCAAGTTCCGCATCGGGCTCACTGTATGGACCCCGCTTCTCCCTCTGCCTGTGTCTCTGCCTCTCTCTGTGTCTCTCATGAATAAATAAATTCAATCTTTAAAAATATATAAAATTAAATTAACTAATAGTAAAAAACCTTTTCAACTCACACTATTCAAAGGGTTTGTGGTGAGTCTCAGTGCTTGACACTGACAACAGACTCCCCAGTTCTCTGTAGACTTTCCTTAAAGCTTTGTTTGCAAAACCCCAGGGCAGTAAGTGACACAGTAAGAATATTCATCACCATGGTATAGTGAGAAAATACCGTGATAGTCATTGAAACTGGACTTGGAGAAAATGCTCAGGCAGGTGACTAGTCAAGTGTAAATATAGAATATGTAATGCCAAGATGAAGAGAAATAGCCTATACTTAGCCTATAATTAAATAATGTGTTGCCATTTCCTATGTGGTCTTTTTCATAATGCCATACCATTTAGTGAAAGCCATCAAGTTCAAATAAAACAATTTGTTTCTTCTGACTCTTATATTTGTATTGAGACCTCCATTTGTTAATAGATTCAAAGGCACTTGAGAATAATCAAAAAACAATTTTACCACATGAGATATATTTGATATAAAAATAGAATATATATATATAAATACACAAAAGCATGGTTTTCAAAAAAGGTGATGAACCAATTCTCTTAATTAAACAACTTAAACCTTCAGAGGAATAATTGAGACTTTGGAAGGTAAGCTATTACACACTCAAGCTATATTTCATATTTCATCATAAATTGTATATATGGTTATTAATAAGTACTAATTCATTCTGTTTCCTCAAAACATTTTCTTCATCAATTGTTGTTTTAGCAAGCACTTTATCACCAACATGACAATTCCCTGATGATGGTCTACTAGATGCATAATCAGAATGAGACTCACTCATGATACATTATTCACTAAGATGACATTTTCCAGGAAGAATCTATTAAAAAGCAATCTACAAAACTCAGTAAGTTTTAATTTATGGCTATAAAACTTCATGTGTCCTCATAATTGCTTTACGAACATACTTTATGCAGTGTCGTGCACGGATTGCTTGGCAACAAAGGGACATAAACTAAAGGAATCAAACAAATTTACCTTCCAAACAGCATGTGAAATAATGTAACTTACACCAAGGCCTCGGTCTGTCGTTCTTGAACATTCTGTACCAAATGCCATAGTGGAGTCATTGGACCGTCCCATAAAAGTAATGAAATGAGAATTCTGAGACTCACCCGGCACGCTGCTTATGATGATAATGGAACCATGAAAACAAATGCAGTGAAAACCTTCTAAATGAAAGTTATGGCTATTGTTGGTGTTTCTTGTTGTTACTGTTTTGGGCTTCTTAACACACTACCTGCTTAGCGTCCTGCACATCAAGCTTTATCCTGTGTTGGCTGATAGGCAAAGGACCTCAAGTCCTGCTAAGCCTCTTCCTTAAATTTTTAACGTTTCTTCACTTCCTCCTCTCTACTCACTTCCTCAATATATACTTTTGTTTCACTATAGGATTAGGGTCGACAAGTTAAGTTTCTTGTGACATTAAGAAAAGATTATCTATATCATAAGACCTTTAATTCATGTTTTGCTTATTTTCAGAGTTGTCAATATGAAAAAAATTCAATTATTAATATATATATGTGTATTCTCTGGATTGTGGAAAATTTAAAAAAATGAAGTTCTGTTGTCAGCAAAACAATTTATTTTATGATTTTTTTAGCTTAAAATGAAAATAATGTCTGTATATGAGATTGTGTTAACTATAGCTCACAGAACTGTTTGTATTAAAAAAAAAAACAGAAAGAACTATATTGGGGATACTAGAATGTAATTAAACATGTCTCCAACAAGCTATAAATGTTAATTTTAAGGAAAGAAAAGTGCCCCTTTCTAAAATAAAAATCACACAGATTAGCATATAAATTGCTTTAAGCATGCATTTGTAAATCTTATAAATTATGAATAATATTAACTTGTAAACAAAAAAAACTGGGAAATAGTTAAATTCATGAATTTATGAATAATCTTGAAATGTATAGCTATGATCTTAAAATTTAAATTAAAAAAAATTCAAGAACTCCCACTCAGAAAACTCAATGATGCAACAACATATAAACAGGTAATCAATGTATATTTTGGAAACACGCTTTTAGCTTTTAAAAAGATATCTCAATGTGTTCCTCTTCACATTCTCTAATAAATCTCACCTGTAATATAAACTACATCTGAAAGACACAATTCATTTAGTAGAACAGAACAATCCTAGTTAATCAATAGCCACCCAGTGAGGGAATCAATTATAGGAAAGCAGAGCCTCTTTCTTAATCCTAAAATGGTTAAATTTGATCTTGTTTTAAAAAGATTCAATGTGCCTGAGTCCAAGCAGGAAGGAGGGAGATGGGGAAGGTAGAAGGGAAGCTCCAAGACTTACAAAGCAGTCTGTGTCCTTAGGTCCTGAGCAGCCCCCAGCACATTCTCTGTGACAGCAGTCACTGACATAGGGCCCATAGCACCTGCCATCACACTGTTCTGCACACACCGTCCTTGTCACTGTGGAAGACAGAGAGGGGACCCTGATCAAAGTCAGTCACCAAGAAAATCTCCTAAGGTGCTTTGAGTAGCTGAGAAAAGCTGAGCTTTCGGGTCATAACATTCAACCCACCACTGACTCAACACGGTGACTCAATACAGCTAACAATTTGCCGAATGAAGCTTGCAACAGGTCAAAATCACTCTACAGAAGCCTTCCAAATGATACAAGCATTTGTTTTTATTTTCTTTCTTGTCCCAGCAAACACTGTGTTTTACAAAACCACCATACAACTTAGAAGGAAAGAATCAAATTTGAAATCATTGAATGAGGTATTTTGGCAGGTTCCAAAAGATGGAGTCAGCTGTGAAGTCAATTCACAAATGTATACAGTAAGGTTTTATGACAGAGGATATCCGCAGAAATAACCTAAGCTGTTTAGTGGTCAATGCAAAAAAGAGAAATATAGACTACTACATGATTCACATTATATTTTACACAATTCATATCAAGTAGAGAGATAAATATAGATACAGAAATCTGGTCAGTAGTAGCATAACTTTGTTTTCTTGAGATTTAAGTGAAATTTCTACCAAGTTTCTCATGTAAAGAACAGAGCAACATCCTCAAAAGAAAGAAGGAAGGAAGGAGGGAGGGAGGGAAGGAAGGAAGGAAGGAAAGAAGGAAGGGAGGGAGGGAGGGAGGGAGGGAGGAAGGAAGGAAGGAAGGAAGGAAGGAAGGAAGGAAGGAAGGAAGGAAGGAAGGAGAGAGACACATTCATAGTAGACACAACACAAGTTTCCATTGGTCTTATCCTATCCTTTGATCCAAGTTGACAGCACACTACTAGGGTACGCTTTAATAAAAATCAATGCCATAGGCTGGAGCATCAAAATTATAGCACTGAAGGACACTTATCTCACTTATTCCAAAGAGATACATTTAAAGCACTTAGAGAAATGCATGTCACAGAACATGTGACAGCACATCACATCTTCGCTTCTTATTTCCACTTCAATCTGGTTTCCTTAGATCTTTCTGATTAGTTCCTTAAAGCCTCCTTCACTGCTACTACAGCAAGACTCTGCCCTTTAAACAACAGTATTCCCCAGAGCTGGTCTTGACAATTTTCTTTGGGTTACAGGCTCATGCCTAGATGAAATCATTCATCCCCTACTTTGCATACCACCTTACAGGCAGATGACATCAGATCCAAATCTGAAGTTTCTATTGAGCAGCAACATGTATTATTACCAGCTGCCTACAGAAGACCCCATTTAGATGTCCCAAGATGTGTATTATGAATGTAACTCACTTTCCCACCTCTACCAATAGAGCACATCTCCCTCTTCCGTGCCCTTCTCACAGTTATTGGTAGCACCATCCATTCAATAGCTTGGCTAAAAATTTGGGACACATTTTCTATTTCTCCTTTTCCCTCGCTCTCGCTTCTCATACCTAACAAAATTGTCAAATAAAATTACCAAGGAAGGGATGCCTGAGTGGCTCAGCAGTTGAGCATCTGCCTTTGGCTCAGGGCCTAATCCCGGAGTCCCGGGATCGAGTCCCACGTCAGGCTCCCTGCATGGAGCCTGCTTCTCCCTCTGCTGTGTCTCTGCCTCTCTCTCTCTCTCTCTCTCTCTCTCTCTCTCTGTGTCTCATGAATAAATAAATAAAATCTTTTTAAAAAATTACCAAGGAATATTTCTCATTACTGCCCCTCCTCTCTACTCCAACTTTGTTTGGAAAGTAATCTCTAAATAACTACACAGCCTTCTAAAAAGGTTTCTCAGATCCCAATTAATCCCCCACGCTGTTCTAAAAGCAATGACTTGAAAATACAAGCCACTGCCTATAAATCAATGCTGTTCTGCATAGAAAACTTGTCATCCCTGTACTAAAGGAGTAAAATCCTTAGCAAGGCATAAAAGTCCTTTATCAGTTAAATACCATCTCTGTATTTAATGGCATCTCTCACTGTGCTCCTCACATCCAACCACACACAATCACCACTTGTGATTCCTGATTTCTTGTATCATTTCTAATTTTGACACTCATTACCTTTTTATAATGCTTTCTTCCATGCTAAAAGCCTTTCTGTCTTCTTCGCCTAGCAAATACACATCTATAAGATCCAGGTCAAATGTCACTTTCTCTCTGACATCTCCAGATATGTCTCTGGGATGACTTCGTTTATCTTTCTTTCTTCTGAACAAGGGAGAAAGTTAATGCAGATTCTACGTGGCCTAGGCTCAAACCCAAACTCTATTCTTTTGATGGGCAAGTTATTGAATATCTCTGTATTTCACTTTTCCAGTTTTAAAAAGGCTTTAGTATTAGTACCTACCCAACAAGATTGAAAATAGAGATATAGGTATAAAGTGCTTCACAGGGCCCCTGTTAATAGTGCCCAGCAACTGTTACATATTATTTCACTTACCACACTACATTGTTTTTTTTTTTTTTTTTAACTATTAGAGTAGTTTTTAAACTACTATTAAACTATTAGAGTAGTTTTTTGAAGTCCATTGTCTTATTCCTTATTGTTTTTATCCTTAGGGATGGCATTTAGCATACAAGAAAGTAAGTATCCCCTCTAACTAAATAAATCACATGTTGCCAACACAATGAGTTATTTGTTGACTGCTTTATGCACATATCAGAGAAAAAAAAATGTAGGGGCACCTGGGTGGTACAGTCGGTTAAATGACCAACTTTTGATCTCAGGTTCATGGAATCAAGTCTCCCCCTATGGGGCTCTACCCTCAGTGCTGAGTCTGCTTAAGACTTTCTCTCCCATTCCCTCTGCCCCTCCCCACCGCACTAGCACGCTCTCTCTCTAAAATAAATAAAAATAACTCTCAAAGAAAATGTAGAGAGTTAAAGAGGTAGGGGACTAACACTAAAAAAATGCAAATACACAAATATTAAAATACCAAGAAACAGAGCATATCAAAATGCAAATAGCAGAATTGTTCATGTTTATTAGTAGTTAATTTAAATGCTCCTTAAATTCTGCTATCGATTACTTCATGATTCCATATTTCACTTGGATCCTTCCTAATTGAAAATGATTATGATATTCATAAATGGCACATAATGTTTAAATATGAACCATATTCCTCTGTTGGACATGATTATATTCCTACCTATGTACTAAAAAAAAAAATCAATACAAATATCAAATAGAGTTTAAACAGAAACAACACTTGGACTCACTCTATGTTTTGTTTTTATTTTGTAAAAATAAAGTTATATGAGGGGTACCTGGGTGGCTCAGTCTGTCAAGTGTCTGCCTTAAACTCAGGTCCAGGGATCCAGCTCTGAATCTGGCTTCTTGCCCAGCAGGGAGTGTGCTTCTACCTCTGCCCCTCTTCCCATTCATGCTTGTTCTCTCTCTCTCTCTCTCTCTCTCAAATAAATAAAATCTTTATTTTTTTAAGATTTTATTTATTTATTCATGAGAGACACAGAGAGGTAGAAACACAGACAAAGGGAGAAGGAGGGTCTTCCCAGGGAGCCTGAGGTGGGACTTGATCCCAGGACCCCAGGAGCACACCCTGAGCCAAAGGCAGATGCTCAACCACTGAGCTACCCAGGCATCCCTCAAATAAATCTTAAAAAAAAAAAAAATGCACTTACAAATCCAGACTTAAAATGTGTCTTTTTCAAAATCTTCTATAAGATGATAAGAAGTATCATATAACTTTATTTTTTTAAGATTTTCATTTATTTATTTGAGAGAGAAAGAGAGAGAGAGAGAGGAGGGAGAGGGAGAGAGAATCTGAAGCAGACTCCATGCTGAGCACAGAGCCCAACTCCAGGCTTGATCCCAAGATCACCAGATAATGACTCCAGCTGAAACCAAGAATTGGACACTTAATGGACTGAGCCATTCTAGTGCCCCTGTAAGGGCACACTTTGCACTTGAAATTTGGAGAGCACTAAATTTTGAAATCATTTTTTCTGTTAAGTATTCTAATAGAAATTTCTACATAGTGGGGACCTGGGTGGCTCCCTTGGTTAAGCGTCTGACTCTTGATTTCAACTCAGGTCATGATCTCAGGGTCCTGGGTTCGAGCCCTGTCTTGGGTCACCACTCAGTGGGAAGTCTGCTTGAGATTCACTCCCACTCCTGCCTCTCCTCAGTTGCACACATTTGCACTTGCTCTCTCTCAAATAATTTTTTTAAATAAATTTCTACATAGTAAATCAATTTGGCCTGTCCCTTTATCTTTTTTCAGTTTTAGCTCAAATCTCAGTTTCTGAGTAAAGTCTATCCCTATTCAATACTGAGTTCTTTCTAAACTACTAATTCCTGATGATTCTTTCTCCTTCCCTTCCCTCCCCTTCTTACCTTTCTTCTTTCACTTTTCCTTTCTTCCTCCATCTATGTTATAGCATCAATCACGATCTGATATATTTTACAGCTCACTTATGGCACATTTTATTTATTGGTAGATTCCAATGTCTAGAACTGTACCTGTCATCCATGTAATTTTTGTTTATATTTTATATACATCATATATACACAGTGCATATACATTATATGTATATTATACATATACATTTCATTATATACATGAAATACATCCAAACAAATTATAACCACTCATTAACTCTTCATATTCCTACATTAGGGTTACATTGATGTTCCTATCTTGTATCCAAGTAGTGTATTTATTTAGATACTCTAATTAGTAATTCATACTTTTTGAAGGAAACACTTTCAGTAGACACTTTTGTAAAAAATAATTTCATATATAATTCATCTCTTCCAGATTTAACAAGGCTTTTTTGATGTACCAAAGTTGCTAATTGAAATAGCAGACATATGTTAAGTAAACAAATTACTAGATTTGAAATTAGTGTTATCACAGAATAGTCTATTAACTTGCTTTAAATTGACAGGCATTGCTCAGTCAGAAATAGCACGAAGCCTATTAAAAGCAGTAATAGCCTGTAAGTCACACCATAGTTTAATCTTAGGCACATATGTCTAAGTGTTCATTTCTATTTTTAACTCTATGGTGTTTCAAGGTAGTACATAAAATATTTTGCTTTCCTTCATTTATATACTTTGGTCTTTCCTACCAAATTAGAAAATTAATGTAGATATAATATTTATAAAGATAATTAATCATGATTTATTTTTAAATTATTTATTAAATGTTCACATTAAGATCAATTCTTTCAGTGAGTATACTATTTAAATTCGATAATGTTTTAAAATATAATCTAACATAGTACAGTCTTATGTTCAATAATAATTATTATGCTCTGAAACATTTAAAATATGTACATTAAATATTCATATGTGTTGAGTCACCTTTAAATTATTCAGAATAGCAATTTCATCTACATAGTGGTCACATATCACACATTTTTTTCAGACACTTTGATCTTAGATACACCATTCAATTTTAAGAACATGGAAAGAAATCTCTAAGTCATTACTTTTCGAAATTTTGACTTAAGATATTACTGAGAATTATGGAATTTGCTTCAAAAGCAGTCTATAATTCATTTTAAAAACAAAAAAGTGGAGCATCTGGGTAGCTCAGTTGGTTAAGCATATGCCTTTGGCTCAGATCTCGAATCTGGGGTCCTGGGATGGAGCCCTACATTGGTCTCCCTGCTCGGCAGGGAGTCTGCTTCTCCCTCTGCCTTTCCCCCTGCTCATGCTTTCTTTTACTCTCTCTCTCTCTCTCTCAAATAAATAAATAAATAAATAAATAAATAAATAAATAAATAAAATCTTTAAGAAAAAAATAATAAAGTAAGATACATTCAAGACTAAAAATAGCACTTTCTGCTGTCATGGTTTCTGTATGCCTTAATTCCAATTGAAAGTTCAGTAAGCATGAGATATATTTAGAAGTGTTTGCCTGACAGGTAATAATATAAGTAAGCAAAAAGAACAAAACAATACACTTAATCTCTAAACAGTGATGTGACACAGTTAAAAAAAAATCATTTCTTCACATTGTTATGTGAGATTTTTTTTTAGAAAGAAAACATTCCCTTTGTACGATCTATTTAATGACATTTATTGATTAATAGTACTACCTAATATGAATTAAACACATCAAACTATACTCATATTTCATTATGATTGGAAAAACAAAACAAAACAGTTCCTGAAATCAATGAAATAACTCACTTAGCCTCCATGGGAACATTGACTTATAATTGCTTTGGTTATATTAATTTCCACCCTGCCTGAATATTATTTAATTAGATTCCACCCCCACCCCCATATTTAGTATCTTTCCTAAACTGCTTCATTGGGTGCATTAAAATATTTGGGTCGAATTTTAACTAGCTTATTCATTGATGGTACATCACTAACTGTGATTGTGTAACATAAAAGGTAAAATCTGGGAAGTTAAGATGTTTATTATATTAGGCTCAGTAAACTTGAAATTGGGAATGGAGATTCATCCAACATATCCATAAGAATCAGATGGGGGATGCCTGGGTGGCTCAGCAGTTGAGTGCTTGCCTTCAGCTCAGGGCGTGATCCAAGCATCCAGGATGGAGTCCCACACGGGGCTCCTTGTAGGAAGTCTGCTTCTTCCTCTGCCTATGTCTCTGCCTCTCCCTCTCTCTCTCTCCCTCTCTGTCTCTCATGAATAAATAAATAAAATCTTAAAAAAAAAAAAAAGAATCAGACGGATAAAGTTTAAGAAACCACACATTCCATAGTAAGGGGATGCTGTTGAGAGAATATCTATCATCTCAAGAAATTAAAGTATTTGTAAGTAGCTTCATCTTATCAGCACATCCCTAATAAAATAAATGTCTTAATTACTTCTTCAAATATAACAATAATCATGTTTAAAGTTACTCCCTTAGAAATTTATTTTATTTAAAGTACTTTGACAATTTATTAATTATTTATTATTGCTTCCTATGAATACAAAGAGGACAAAGAACATTCATAAATAATGCAAAACAGAGCACTGACATCACAGGGACAAAATGAAAAGATTTCTGCCCATTAAAAACTTAAATATGGTTAAATTTAGGCAAAGTCTTTATAAGTGTTTTCCTCTCCTGTTCTTATACTCTGCCACTTTTCTCTTTTCTTTCTTATCTGCTACTTCTTTCCTCATTTCCTCCATATCCTCATGCTCAGGGCCTTTTGCTTCTGTTCACTTCCTCCACCCCTGGTTCTGAACCAAGCTGTATATTAGACCACCTCATGGGGGCTTTCAAACTCTAATATTGGAATTCTTGTGTTGATGAAGACTATAACTTGGTTAATCTCAGTGGGGCCCAAGATTGCCCATTCTAATAACTCCCAGGTAATGTCACTGTCTGCTGCTCCATAGACCTCATTTTAAGTAGCAGGAAATAGAATACTTTAGGGAAAAAATAAAAAAAGATTTAGGGAAATCTTACTATTTGCAACGACATGGATAGAACTAGAGGGTATTATGCTGAGCAAAATAACTCAATCAGAGAAAGACAATTATCATATGGTTTCACTCATATGTGGAATTTAAGAAACAAAACAGGATCATAGAGGAAGGGAGGGAAAAATAAAATAAAATAAAATCAGAGAGGGTGACAAACCGTAAGAGACTCTTAACTCTAGGAAACAAACAGGGTCACTGGAGGAGAGGTGGATGGGGGATGAGGTAACTGATGATAGGCATTAAGGAGGGCACATGTTGTAATGAGTACTGGGTGTTACTTGCAACTGATGAATCACTGAACTCTACTTCTGAAACTAATAATATGCTATATGTTAATTAATTGAACTTAAATAAAATTTTTTAAATGCCTGGGGAAACATCTCATTCTTATAAAAAAAATTTACCTGCGGTGTTCCAGGATTTGCCACTTTTGATAAACTTCCCAGGTGTGGCCAATATGCAGTCTTTAAAGTTGAGAATCATTACTCTATCCAGCAAAAATGGGGGAAAGTCTAGATTATTTATATCATTTGATAGGTGACTGACTATTCTTTGAAATCCTACCATATTGACTGACCTCTTGCTTTAATTTCCTATTTGTGTTGTTAAGCCTTCTACCACCTACTGAGTGAGCAAACAAACAAAAATCCACATGCAAGCAGGTAGGAAGATTTAGGAGGAAAAAACCTAAAGAGTGAACAGAAATACTACTTGGCTGATTGTGAAGGCAATAATTTCAGAGAGCAAGTAAGAGATCATCAGAAAATGACTTCCTTCTTTCACCTCCTAGAGCTGTACATAGAGTATCGTTGAACGGCCCCCAATTCCATGGCTAAACACATTTTAAAGCACATTTATTGTATTTTTATTTTATTCTATTTCAATTAGTATTCAGTGACCTGCACTTTTATGCTGCCTGTAACTATTTCTGTTTATTGACCAGATTTCGACAAATTGTGTTCATGAAACACATCATGTCCCATTAAATAGATAGTACTTCAGTGGAATGGTTTTAATGGTAGGCTGTTTTCAGCTACATACTTGGAGGTTTGAACAAGAAGAAAAATGCTTGGGTTAAGCCAGAGGTGATTTGAGTTGGATGGGAAGAAGCATTTATTGACTATTAGAGTGATAAAAACACTGTAATGAGCAACTGAATGGGCTTCTTGAGCCTCTATTTGTCAGTATTTAAGGAAAAACTCTTCTGGATCCTTTAGACATCCACTTAATTAGAGACTAGGGGCTTGAGGAAATGCTCCTTGGAGGTACCCTTTAGTTCTATGATCCAATACTTATTCCTATGAATGGTGAAATTGTGACTAAAAAAATGAACACTCTGGGTAGTGCAACATGTTTTCAGAAGGTTCCTATCATCAAGATATACTTTGAATGAAATAAATAAAGCCTATGGACCATCCAAGAATACGCATTACTTCTAGAGAGTGCTGAAATGTGTAGAAAATCAAGTTTAATGAAACTAACACCAAACAATACACCACTACTCATTTTCCCAAAGGAGAACAATTTTACACATTTATGTGTCCAGTGCCAAGTAGACTCTAAGAATCACATAGGAAAATTGAAAATAAAGATGCTTGTCCTCCTTCATTCTGATTTAGTATGCCTGAAAAAGAGGCTAGACAAATCTTTTTCTTTTCTTTTTTTTTTTTTTTTTTTTTTTTTGCTTCTTGTGGTAGCTCTAAGGTTTTTATAAGCAGTCTTGAAAATCCCAAAATTCAAAACCTCTGCTCTAAGACTTTTCTTCTTCCAGTGAGAGGTTACTCCAGGAAAGGTAAAGCATTTATTTAGATGGGAAGGGAGAGGTGGAAATGGGTCTGAAACTGCTGCTTCCTATCTCACATGCTAGCTAGATCACAGAATAATGGAGCCAGTAATTGTTACTGCACAAACTGAGCCCTCAAGATACATAAGGCTACATCCTGATTTGGACAAGGGAGAAATTTGTACTTTAAGGATTTATCAATTATTTTAACCAACAACCTAAGGCTTAAATATTGAAAAGGCTCTCAGGGAAGGTATTTAGTTTTTGCCTGTTTGTTTCTAATAATGGAACCTAGCCAAACAGATTTATTAAAAAAGTGTCTAGGCCTTCCAAACTACAGCAAGCATACTCATTTTCACATCACAGAAGAAAATGTAATTGATTATCTTTTATTCCTAATTACTAATTAGTCAGAACTAGCTAGGCCAGGCCATGAGGTATACACTCCCTCAGGTAACAAAATAGTTTAATCTTAAGTGCACTAACTGCCATAGTTCATCTGAAAAACATGGCAAATACTCACAAAGCCATTACCGAAACTGACATTCAGAGTCAGTTAATAAAGTATGCCCAGATTTTGGCAGCTACTAATCAGGTCTGACCCTTGTCCCAGATAAATCCCTGGTGGCCCACGGGCTATGACATGATAATGTTGTTAGTTGTGTTGAATAGAAAAAGAATCTTGTCTAATCCATTCTTCATCACTAGCTGCTTTATTCATTTATTTAATGGAGTTTTATTCAATCTATTCTTTAGACACGCTCAGTGATTCACTGAGGGACCTTAAAACTGATTTTAAAATACACTCTTGGCCACCAGGGAAATTCTCCCCTATTAATAGATTATTAACATCACCAAACTTGATGAGTCACAATCTGAAAAAACAATAGTACCCTATTACCTTAATTATAAAGATATTCTTGAAAGCAAGGATGACTTTTTTGCATATACCTCATAAAACTGTATATATTGGTTTCAAATAATAAAGGAAGCATATGGATCCTCATAGGAAAACCCCAAATAGTGTTCTAAAGAATAATTTTTATATTAGAATTGAAGGCTACATCTTATGCCACACAAATAAATGATATGCTGTTACAATCATAGTAGACCACATGTCTCCACTTCCAGACTTAACAAATACAAAACAAATCAAAAGAAAACAAAACAAAAGCTACCGTTTTTTTTTTTGCTTATCTTAGTATATGGGATAACTATGTCCTTATCCAAAATAATGAACGGAAACAAAGATAATCTCTCCTACTCAATAAACACCTGGATGAATGTCCTTCTCAAATTGAGGAGGGGGGGTATTGACAATTTTGTGATGAAAATAATCACAAAATATTAAAATATAAAAGAGCCACATATATCAGGTAAGCAATGAATAAATAGTTGCTGACTTCCTGAGTGATATCTAGTCTAAATTTCTCATTTTTATTGATGAGAAAACTGAAGTTGAAATAAATAAACTTGCCAATGTACAAATCCAAAATAATTCCCATCCATCTCTGAGAGATATATCCTTCGAGTTTTTCAGGCAGTTTCTAGTTTGTTCACAACACACAGAGCCCATGTTGTGAATAATCAGTTTGGGAATTAAAATGCCAAATGATACAGAAATGCTAGGAAAAATATTGCATTTAATAATACTAGAAAACTCAAGGCACCTGGGTGGCTTAGGTGGTTAAGTGTCTGCCTTTGGTGCAGGTCATGATCCCGGGGTCCTGGGATGGAGTCCCACATCAAGCTCTACAATGGGCTCCCTGCTCAGCGGGGAGCCTGCTTCTCTCTTTCCCTCTCTCTCTCTCTCTCTCTCTCTTTGCCCCTCTCCTCCCAGATCATGCTCCTTTCTTACTCTAATAAATAAATAAAATCTTAAAAAAAAAAATTACTAGAAAACTCAAAGCTATCCTCAGCTAAATTAATATGCCCATTTCTACTGTCAATTTTTTTCTTCATCCAAATCTACACTCATTCACTTTATTTTTGTCTCAGATAAAGGGATGTTCTTTTTCCCCATTTTATGTTATTCCCGAGCCATAGCTTGCCTAGTCCTGTAATGTTCAAGGCCAGATTCTTGCATTGGAAATTATTTATATTCTTTTATAATAAATGTCTTTCTTTACTGGCCATTTCTTCAAAGCCAATTCTCAAGATTCTCATATATAAAATAGGTTAAAAATTAATCCTCCCTTGATCTCATGCTCTTCATTACCCTCAGAAAGCCAAGTATTTCACAAGAGTCATCTGTAATACATATTTTCTAACACCTCTCAAATATCTATGCCTAGACCTTCTTCACAATGTCTCTAAATATCTCACCTGAGTTTCTAACTAGTAACTGATTATTAACTGGTCAGTTCTACTTAGGTGAATCAGGGATATTTAACATTTACAAAGGGCAAGTCTCGGGGACTATTTCTATCATTGATTCAATTGCTCAACTCAAAACTTGGAATTTACGTCAAATTTTTCCTCTCTTTTCCCTTACTGCCAAATAGTTGGTTACTAAGCTTTATTATAAATTCTATTGTCTACCTCTTAAATTGCCTCCTTCTTATTCCTGTTTCTTTGTTTGGCATGTTCTAGACCCATTCTCTGCTCATCTGATGTCTTTACATTCTTCAAGGATCATCTCTCCTTTATTAACCCTTCACCAAATCTCTTATCTGTAAGCCCTTCCCCTACCTCTTCCCTCCTGTTCCTTCTTGGTGACCTAACTTCCTGTCACACAGATTTCTGTCCTAGCGCTTACACCATTGTATCATAAGTTGGCAGGACAAGTTAATTATCCCTGTGTTACAGGTGAAGAAGTTAACATTTAACAAATACTAACTCGCCTATCTTAGATCACAGACTAAGTTATTATAAAGTTTGAATTAGTTTCCAGACTCTTATATATCTTCAGTAATATGTTAACATTAAGAACCTCAAACAATAGGTGTCTAGATTTAAAGACAAAAGGAGGTAGGGGTGGGGGATCCCTGGGTGGCTCAGCGGTTTGGCGCCTGCCTTTGGCCCAGGGGCGATCCTGGAGTCCTGGGATCAAGTCCCACATGGGGCTCCCTGCATGGAGCCTGCTTCTCCCTCTGCCTGTGTCTCTGCCTCTCTCTCTCTCTGTGAATATCATAAATAAATAAATAAATAAATAAATCTTTTAAAAAATCAAAATATTACTTTTCTTCATTTGGACATATTTTTGAGATTTTGTTAAAAAGGTAATCATGTCTACCTAAAAGTTAAATTATGCTTCTTTGCAGTGTTTTTTTTTTTTTTTTTTTTTTTTTAAATTTTTATTTATTTATGATAGTCACAGAGAGAGAGAGAGGCAGAGACATAGGCAGAGGGAGAAGCAGGCTCCATGCACCGGGAGCCTGACGTGGGATTCGATCCCGGGTCTCCAGGATCGCGCCCTGGGCCAAAGACAGGCGCCAAACCGCTGCGCCACCCAGGGATCCCCTGCAGTGTTTTTTTTTTAATGATTTTATTATTGCTGTTTTATTTTTAAATCTCAATTTAGAGAAAAAAAAAAAACAACCCACATTTTATATCATGGCTCAGTACATATATACACGATGAAAAGTTTTAAGAAATTATAATAACCCTAATTATGTAAAAGTACTTTGAAATTGTCTCTTTTGTTCTATTCTAATTTGGTCTATTTATTCTAATCTAATTTGTTTCAATACAAATTTAATATTAGGCAGGGACTACCGAAGGATTTTACAATCCACTAATGAATTGCAACCAGTAGTTGAAAGCGCTGCTAAACTGCATAGACAAAGGTCAAGTAGGAAATTAAAGAAACTAGTCCTAGTGCTCCTTTTACATATGTGAGGCAAATTGGCCTTCCAATGAATATAGGAACTCAGAGCCATTGGAGATGAAATTTCCTTTTTCTGAAGTTTTAGGATTCCTGAACCTATGAGGGTTTATTTTTTTTCCACCATTACAACTGGAAATTTGGGGTAGTTAAATCTTAATTTCTCCTGTATGACGGTAGTATGCTAAACTATGGGCCCATATAAAACATTTGGGATTCTCTTTGAGCAACACATTTATAGAAAATAATACATTATAGATATTAAATAAAGCTTTTTTAGGGCAGCCCAGGTGGCTCAGCGGTTTAGCGCTGCTTCAGCCCAGGGCCTGATCTTGGAGTCCCAGGATCAGGTCCCATGTCGGGCTTCCTGCATAGAGTCTGCTTCTCCCTCTACCTGTGTCTTTGCCTCTCTCTCTGTCTCTCATGATAAATAAACAAAATCTTTAAAAAAAAATAAATAAAGCTTTTTATTTTTATTTTATTTTTAAATATTTTATTTATTCATTCATTAAAGACACAGAGAGGCAGAGACACAGGCAGACAGAGAAGCAGGCTCCCCATGGGACGACAGATGTGGGACTCTCTCCCAGGACCTGGGATCACACCCTGAGCCAAAGGCAGACACTCAACCGCTGTACCACCCAGGTATCCCTAAATAAAGCTTTTTATGAATTATTAATATATTCTTAAAATAAATTATAATCACTATGGTGTGGCCAAAATTAGGTATTCCCTCAATTTTTTAAAAGTTTTACAATAAAGAGGGTTTTTTTTCGTTGTTGTTGTTGTTCTTCTATCCTTTCAAAAATTTTGGAATCACAGAATCAATATACGTGTTTAGAGAAATACAAGTACAGTATTAAGTTTTTAGAAAATAAGTTATTTATTTTTTTTTTTAAGAAAATAAGTTATTTTTTACCACAGCAATAACCAATGTTGATTTTTGGGTGCCTATAAATTCCTGACCTCCCTGTTACAATTTTATGGTAGTATAACAGTTAACGGGAAAGACACATTCTCACTAGAAATTATCATTCTTTTTTAATTTTGACAATCTAAGAGTGAAAATCATAGCTTTTATATCATTGATTATAAATGAGGTGAAACATTCTTATAAATTTCCTGTGTAAATTTTAATTCTCTTAAATTTCATTAAAAATATTTTGTTTTGGGGATCCCTGGGTGGCGCAGTGGTTTGGCGCTTTCCTTTGGCCCAGGGCGCAATCCTGGAAACCCGGGATCGAATCCCACGTCGGGCTCCCGGTGCATGGAGCCTGCTTCTCCCTCTGCCTGTGTCTCTGCCTCTCTCTCTCTCTCTCTCTGTGACTATCATAAATAAATAAAAATTAAAAAAAAATAAAAAAAATAAAAATATTTTGTTTTAATAATAAAAACACTATTACATAGTTAAAATGATCTTTTTCTTTTTAATTCTCAGTTATATTTTAAAAAGACATAACCACAGACATCCCATAATTTTTATTTAAAATTTTTTAGTACTTTCAACGGTTTCATGCTTTTTATAATTAATCCATCTATAATCCTTATTCTATATCATGTCTTGTAACTTTTTTTTTTTTTTTTTTAAGTAGGCTCCACACCTAACATGGGGCTTAATTTCATGACCTGAGATGGAGTCGCATGCCTTACCAACTGAACCAGCCAGGTGCCACTAAACTTTTAACACACAATTCATCTCATGTCTTTTGTTTTATGGTAGGGTTCTAACTTCGTTTTGTTACATACTGTGAACCATTTGTTCCAACAGTACTTATTGAATAATCTATGCTTTGTCACTTTTTCCTAAAAAAAAATGCCAACTTTATAAAAACTAAATTACTCTATCGATTTTAGTCCCCATCTGGACTTTCTATTAGATTCCATTAGGCCAATTCCATTTTGAAATAATACCGTACTATTTGTTAAAAAAAGAGACAGCAAGCTCAAAATGGAGTCCAGTTGCTAAGCCCCACGTCAGCGAATCAGGACTTAAATCCTAACCTAACTGCTGTTTAGATCCTTCAGCAGTATGAACTCAACCAGCCAACACGGAATTACCTGGGCAGCATTAGTGAGATGACCTTCCATTCTCCTTAGGAAAGCAGCCTTGCCTGAAACAATGCATGCTTTACCAATAGTTGCCTTCTTTCCACTCCTTTTTTGGCTTTAAAAACTTGTCCTTTTCTACAGCTCAGCAGAGCTCCTTTCTATCGCCCGATGGGATGCTGCTAGATTCATGAATCAGTGAATAAAGCCAATTTGATCTTGACATTTACTTAGTTTACTTTTTAAAAAAAAAAAAATTTATTTATTCATTCATTCATTCATTCATTCATGAGAGACACAGAGAGAGGCAGATACATAGAGGGAGAAGCAGGCTCCCTGCAAATAGCTCGATGTGGGACTCAATCCCTGGACCTCAGGATCATGTCCTTAGCCGAAGGCAAAGGCTCAACCACTGAGCCACCCAGGCGTCCCTACTTAGTTTAGTTTTTGTTAACAGATTTGGTGGCAGCAGCAGGATGGAAGGAGACTACCAACAGCTTAGAGGATAGGAAACGCAGGGTGGTTCCCCACAGACACTTTGGATTCACTGTCTTTCTCACTGTTACCAAAGGCCATGGCTAAGCTCCTTCTAGGTTCACAGCTCCACTGTCTTTGCAAGGAGCTCCCAATTCTAATTGGTTTTCCAATCCAGGGCAGGTCAGCTTTAGCTGGAGCTGAGCCTCTAGCCTTTCAGACCACAAGCCTCAGGTTTTTGAATGGGAAATCCCCAGCCCTTAATTCTGTCCCAAGATCCACAAGGGAACTATTAGGGGCAATGCACAGTTCACATCCACACTGCCTTCTCACCCCCACCCCACCATGCCATTGCACAATCTGAAATTATTGATGTCTGATAGTTCAATTCTCTCCTGGGTCCAAGGTTCTATAAGGATTGTTGGTAGTGCATACAGGGCCTCCTCTTGGCCAGGACACAGTGACATCTCTTGGTTATGGCTAACATACCAAGATATATGATTTGTTTGCCTTAGTTTTGTGTAGATAAAGGCTATCGAGAATGGGGATTTGGGAGACCAAAAAGCTGTGAAAATTGGCGGACATGGGTTGAGCACTTCAGAGTTGTTAGAGTGCTCCCCTCAAACCCAAAGATTTCTATGTTAGTTGGCCATGGAACAAATTAGATTGATAATACGTTAACCACCAAACTCAAGAGAATTTCTATGCAGAAAGGTATAGTGTAAAACACTGCATAATCCCAAAACTAGTAGCTCATCTCCTTTAGGTATTAGTTTGGCTTGAGAAATCCAAAGGTTTAGCTAATGGGATCCTTAAACTCTAGAGCCAGGTATACAACCTCCTAGAGTACCTGCTCATTTTATATCTAAGAATTATGGCCCTGGAAACTATAAATACCTACAGAAATAGCAACATCTTACTAAATTTGTTTCGTGTCATGGAAATGTAGCTTCTTGGTAGCTCTCATATTGGGGATTCCAAAATATGACCAGACAGTAATGTGGGTTCAACTCCATCTGTGGCTAGGGTCCTACCAAACTTCCACCATCCCTCAGGGGAATGACAATGTCCATTAGAAGGATTGTTCCAATTAGATACGATCATTCATTTAGGAAGTGCACTTAAAAGTAAGAGTTCCAAATTAAACAAAACTATAGAAATGGAATAGCTATTTTAGTTGGTATGTAGAAGCTTCCAAAAGGCTTCAAAAGTTCCAAAATAGTTTAATTAACAGTTAAATTGCAAAAAAAAAAAAGTTAAATTGCAAAAAAGCTAATGAAAAATTAAAGACATAAGAGGTACCTAAAAGAAAAGATTATAAGACTATCATAACTTTTACTGCTCGCCTCTATCTTCCTTTTTAGTCTAGTAAGCCCATGTCTGAACTGTGTTGTACCCTGAACTTCACCCTGTGAAGTCCCCTGAAGGGACTACAAGACCATAAACAGAAGTCCACCAAGTTAATGGCTTTACAGACATACTATCTGCCTTAGAAGGAGGCCCTCCATATGGGCCCCTCCCAGAGCTAATGAGACTCTGAGGGATTTTCTGCTAACCTGCTACACTTATTCTCTTAAATAGGCAAGGGGAAACTAAATTAAAATTAATTTTAAAAACCTTGCCAAATTCTGGTAAATATCAGAACCACATGCTTCGCTTTAAACCCCAATCAGAATCCACAGATGGGATCCTGGGAAAACTGGCACAGGCACTCTAAGGGTCACATTCCCCATATCTTTTGTCTGTAGTACCTTGTAGATAAAGAAAAATAAGATATCTTTTGTATTCTTTGGGGGCACCTCTTGAGTCCAAGTGGTCATTCAATACTGCCAGATATATTTACTGTTTGTCATTACCTGTGTGTTACTGTTAGTCCAAGTGGTCATTCAGTACTGCCAGATATATTTACTGAAAACTGACAAGATATTTAAAAGGCATGTTTAAGTACCTCTGTGGTCAAAAGCTGGCCACATTAGAAGCTGATATTCAGAGCTGCATTAAGAATATTTTTTAAGGGCTTCTTCCCTAAGCAAATTGAACATACTATAGTTGGATGGGTAGATTAACCTAAAATGTCCTTTAAGCTGCAACCCAATTCTTTGAGGAGTTAGAAACAGCTTCCTTATCTTACAAATCTTTACAAAACTGGAAATAAAGCTCTTGAAGCAATTCAAAGTTCACATATTCCTTTTTAGGAGTCCCTAAACTTCCCCTATGTATCTCAAAAGGCTTGTAAATATTGGCTTTAGGAAAACCAAAGTCCTGCTTGGAGAAATTTGCAACCCTTCCCTGTGCCTTTTAAATATAAATGTTAACTCTTACCCAGACTGTCCCCAAGTGCTAAGACTAAAAAAAAGCAAAAATGGGATAAAAGAGGCTATTTAAAAATACAAACTGCTCTACAGCTTCCATTAGATTACTTGTCAAGGACAGAGATGAAACTTAAGTGACTTATCTACAAATATTAGTAATATAAGGCTTTAGCCATAGAAGCTATAAGATACATGTTTACATCTCTCTGCATGTTTATATGAGTCCATATATATGGGTTATAGATGTGTGGTATTTTTCTACCTCTAGAGGGTATTACCAAAGTTAATTCATAAAAGAGCCTATTTAATTTTTTTTTTATTTTTTTTTATATTTATTTTTTATGATAGTCACAGAGAGAGAGAGAGAGGCAGAGACACAGACAGAGGGAGAAGCAGGCTCCATGCACTGGGAGCCCGACGTGGGATTTGATCCCGGGTCTCCAGGATCGCGCCCTGGGCCAAAGGCAGGCACCAAACCGCTGGGCCACCCAGGGATCCCCAAAAGAGCCTATTTAATTGGCTTAAACAGACAAGCACTTATATAAATTTAGTATTCATAAAAAAATTCAAAAATATAATAGAAACTTAATCCAAATGAATTTCAGGTCCATGTGATCTGGGAAAATATTTGGTATTAAAGCCAGTTTGAGTTGCTTGAGTTAATTAAAACAGGCATATCTTTAGAGTGACCAGGATTAAATATAATACCTTTATTCTGTTTAGGCTTACTAATGGTCAAATAAGTTCATGTAATCTCTTACAAGGTTTGTCAGCAAGAAAAATAGCTTGAGATGATGGCTGACTTTGCCTATGGTATCATGAAGTTTTTATGGGTAGTCTAAACAATTGCAAAGAACAAGTGAATTAAAGAGATATAAGTAGGATAAAAGTTTTGGTATGAACAAATTTTTTGGTAACCTGAAATCTTAAAGTTTGCTGGGTTAAGTTAAATGATGACTCAACTTAAATTCATTGAATATCCAGATTATTTCCAAATAAGATAAAATAATTGAACACTAATTACTGAACATAGGTTTATTCAATTTTTGACTTTCTTTTACAAATGAATTAAAAATATTTGGGTCTATTAGTAGTGTTTTATGACATGCTGAGAAATTTTCTATGATAAAGCACACTTCTAAAAAAAAAAAAAAAGCACACTTCTAGAAATTACTAAAAGTATTTATAAGTTTGCCAGCCGGTCAAATGTTCGTGTAAATGACAGTTTATAGTCTCTTAGTTCTTGGTTTTCACCAGAAATTATAATTTTCTAAGGGTTAAAATTCTAATATATATATTTAAAACTACTAAAAATAATAAGAGAAAGGAATTTTACATATGCCAGGACTGCTTAAGATTGAAATGAATTTAACTAAGTAAATGAGTTTTAATATCAAAAGGAAATGTGTAAAATTATAGTTCAGTTTTCTTTCTGTTAAAAGGACAAAGTTTCCTTGGACTATTGGTCTGCTCTTGATAAAAGACTGTAAAGGATTTTTCCTTACCTTTTAAAATAATATGTCTTGAAAACAAGGATTCTGTGTTTAGTCAAAATAATTTCCTGTGTTATTTTTATCAGGTCTTTGATAATGTATTTAAAAAAAAGTGAATCATCTCTATTAAAAGAGTAAAGTAGGTTTTGTTTGTTTGTTTGTTATTAAGATTTTATTTATTTGAGAGAGAGCAAGAGAGCACAGGCGGGGGGGAGTGGCAGAAGGAGAAGGAGGAGTAGGCTCCCTGCTTTGCTCAGGCTCAAGGCAGGGCTGGATTCCAGGATCTTGGGACCATAACCTGAGCCGAAGACAGAAGCTTAATGGACTGAACCATTCGGACACCCATTTTATTTTTTTTTAACAACTATTTAACTTTCTGTATTTGCCTGCAAAGTCTTTAATTTTCACTATGTTTAAATGGAAAATTAAGTATTGTTTTATGGTGACCTATGATCCTATTTGACCAACTGTTTTAAAAACTTTTGATATTTTTAGAAACAAGTGTTGGTGAACATGTGAAGAGAAAAGAAATCCTCTTGCATTCTCAGTGGGAATATAAGCTGATGCAGTCACTGTGGAAAACAGTATGGAGTTTCTTCAAAAGTTAAAAATAGAGCTATCCTACAATCCAGTGATCATACTCCTGGGTATTTTTCCCCAAAATACAAAAACACCAATTCAAAGAAATAAACATACACCTATGTTTATAGCAGCATTATTTATAATAGCCAATTACAGAAGCAGCCCAAGGTGTCTATTGATAGATAAATGGATAAAGAAGATGTGATATATATGATGGAATACTACTCGGCCATAAAAAAGATGAAATCTTGCCATTTGCAATGACGTGGATAGAGCTAGAGAGTATAATGAAATAAGTCAGTCAGAGAAAGACAAATGCCATGTTATTTCACTCATATGTGGAATTTAACAAAACAAATGAGCAAAGAAAATAAAACAGAGAGAGAGAGATAAACCAAGAAACAGACCCTTAACTATAGAGAACAAACTGCTGGTTCGCAGAGGGGAGGCTGGTGGGAAGATGGGTGAAATAGGCAATGGGGATTAAGGAATGTACTTACAATGAGAACGGGGTAATATATGGAATTGTTGAATCACTATATTGTATACCTAGAAACTAATATAACACTATGTGTTATCTATACCGAAATTAAAATAAAAGCTTAATAAATAAATACTCAGAAAATAAACTTTTTGGTATTTTTGACAAAATTCTCAAAAATAAAATTCTAAATGAAGTCTTTTTTACTTAATCCTAGCTTTAGGATTTTCCATAGGGTCTCTGGCAAAGCTTTATTTTCTCCCTTTATATAAAAAGGGTCATGTTAAACTAATTAGGGTTATTTGATATACTAAATTGCATAGGAGGCGTTATCAAATAAGAAGCCCCACAAAGCCTTCTTTAGGTCATGTTTGTGTAGGTATATGTTAGATATGTTCCAGAGAATATGAATTCTTGGAAATCTGATATGTCCTGCCATAATGTTATCAATCATCCTTCACTATTATCTTAAAATGTGGTGTGTCACAGAAATAACCAAATTTTCTTGTCAATTTCATTAAAATGAACTCTTATCAGATCTTTATTTGTTTTTTTAAAGCTTTGATTTATTCATTGGAGAGAGAGAGAATGCACACATGTACACACGTGTGCACACACACACGTGTGTGTGTGTCGGGGGAGAGGGAGAAGCAGACTCCCCACTGAGCAGGGAACCTGAGGCAGGACTCCATGCCAGGACCCTGAGATCATGACCTGAGCCCCTAAGGCAGATGCTTAATCATCTGAGCCACCCAGGTAGCCCATCAGATCTTTAATAACGGGTATTTTTAAGATTCTATTGTCATTTACAGTTACTGTTTTACTCAAATGTTTTTGCAAAAGTGTTCCAGCAAAGGGACTTCATCTTCAAGGAGATTCACGGAAAAGGATTTTTTTTAACTAGTTCATGTTTTTGATAACTTTAAGATCATAAATGTGAACTGGGTAAGAATTTCCAGAGCTAATGGAAAAACTGGTTTTAAAGCAGAACAAGGATTAATATCATGGGACTGAATGAACTGATGAGGACTTTTTAACTGAAACACTGCTGGTTCTTTAATGTTTTGTTTTTTTCAGATTTTAAGAAACCTTTTTCTCTTTTCTCCTAAGCTATCAACAATTTGATAAGGTATACCTTTGTGAACAAAGATGAGACATTTACTTTTTCTCCCTACCCGATCCCTCCAGAATTAGAAAACTCTTGAGCATTCTTTTCATGGCAATATAGTTAGTTATTTGCATAAGTTCAATGAGATTCTGTTCCCTTTGTAATAGGATTGATTATATCACCAAAGCTTCACGAGAATGTCATATTTGAAATAGATATGCATAGACTCAGACTGACCAGACAGTTTTAAGGAACTGAGACTGACTTTACAGAGCCAGTAAAGCCTCTGAAAAATCAGCCTGGTACCTTGCTTATAAGGTTCCAGCAAAGCAATCTTAAAAAGAGCTTATATGGTGGGTCACTATCTTGTTGCACTTATGCAAATACTCAAGCCAATCTAATGCAAACAAATCAGTTTCACCATATTTATCCTTAGAAAACAAAGAAATGGGGACAATTGTAAAGAGAAAAATTATGTGTGCACCTTTGTCTATACTAGATTCTAATCCTGTTAATTGTCTTTGAGATTTTGTTACAGGCTTGTAAACTGGACTGGTTCTTGAGTTATTCTAGTTTCTTAAAAAAATATCTGGAGGTGAATCTCCAAACTAATGTGCCCAATTTTCTCCTACCCTTCTGAATTGGAATCAGTAAGAAAAAAGACTGCCCTTGAACCTCCGTGAAAGGGACTATTTCAGCTCATTTTCATTACCTATATGACAGCTGTACCTCAGGGATTTGGACCCCAGATATACATCCACCTGGTACCTGGTCCTGAGAAAATGCTAGAAACCTCCAAATCAAATTGAGGTAGATTGCTTCCTTCAAAATGCTAGATCAAGACTTCATATTTTAACTAAGCATGAAATGCTTCCTTCTTCCCTTTCTATTATTCTGGTATTGGCTTGGAAAGATAAGTGCCAGCATCCTTATCTCATCTGTCCTTGCTAAAGGGGCAGGGGGTTAAATTCTGGATTTTAGAACAACTTTTTATTGTAGTGTAGGAGAAAAGCTAACTGACCCCTGGCTTGAATGTACAAATGCAACAATCCCTGCAAATGAATCCATTAACATGCCACCTTAGTGGGAGTAGTTTGTGTCCTGACATGATTTATCTTTGTCTGTGGTAGTTATCATTTTCCTTGGGCCTGTTAATACCTAGATAACTGTCACAAAGCCAGACAATATCTTTTAGATTATCTAAATGTGCCTCCAACTTTCCACAAACTAAGACACCCCATTGGTTGATTCCCCTGGATTTATATTGCTGAGTTAGAAAGGAATTACCAGAAGCCATTCATGAATCAGGATTCATTTCCTTTGGCAGGGCCCTACTCCCCAGGTTAGGAGTAAAGGTAAATGAGAACGTGATAAAAAACAAAAACAATAACAAAAACAATAACAACAACAACACCACCTCCCCTTAACCATTAAAATATTACAGATGCTGCTGCTAAGACAGTAACTGCCCAACATATAGAAGTGTTTGTGCTATGGCTGACGCTATCTCTTGTACCTACATTAATATTTCTGGAGAAGTTGAAATTCAGTTAAATGAAATCACTGAGTAAACCACTGGGCTTAAAAAAGGTGTCTCTTTCCACAGAGTCTTACTTTGCCCTATTTGGTTTTCATTGGTTTGGGTTTGGGGAACCCAGCTCTGAAGTGCACTCCAAACATTGGAAATTATCTTGCTTATAAGAATCATAGTAATCTCTCTGGTGTGCTGTACTTTCTCCAAAGCTTTAAATGCATGTTCACAGCTGCTAACCACCAAGCAAATGATGTCCTTAAGATTGGGACAGCATAAAAAAAGAAGGGGGGGGGGTAGAAAAAGGAGAAGGAGGAGAATAGTCACCTTAAAAATTGTGAAACTGCAATGGAATATTACTCAGCCATTAGAAACGACAAGTACCCACCTTTTGCTTCGACGTGGATGGACCTGGAGGGTATTATGCTGAGTGAAGTAAGTCAATCATTATATAGTCTCGTTCATTTGGAGAATATAAAAATTAGTGAAAGGGAATAAAGGGAAAAGAGAGAAAATGAGTGAAAATATCAGTGAGGGTGACAAAACCTGAGAGACACCTAACTCTGGGAAACGAACAAGGGGTAGTGGTAGAGGAGGTGGGCGGGGGGTTGGGGTGACTGGATGATGGGCACTGAGGGGGGCACTTGGCAGGATGAGCACAGGGTGTTATGCTACCTGTTGGCAAACTGAGCTCCAATTAAACAAAAACTTGCAAAAAAAAAATAAAAAATAAAGATTAAATGCAAAGTCAAACATAAATCTATAGTGAACACCTGTTCAGGTAATCTGAAGTATTTTGTAGTCAAAATATATTTTCAATTTTAAAAAAATGTGAAACTGAAGTTGTGGCGTATGAATATCACAGAGATTAAACAGAAAGCATGATGGCCTGTGAATACCACACAGGTGATCAACAAAAGCTATTAGAACTACAAAGCAGTGAGAACTACAAAACAGTAGCTGAAAGTAGTGCTAATGCCTTAAATTTTGATCACACCTCTCAGTTAAGCTGAGAGCCTGATCAAAAGGGGAGAATTGTTAAAAAGGAGACAGCAGGCCCAAAATGGAGTCACATGCTAAACTACACTTCAGCAAACCAAGAATTAATACCTAACCTAATTGTAGTCTCAACTCCCAGGAATGTACCCTTAACTAGTCAACAGGGAGTTACCTGGTCGGCACCAGTGAAATAGTCTGCCAGAGAGAGCCCTTCCATTTCCCTTCCAAAGTCAATCTTGCCTGAAACAATGCCTTATTTCTTAACAATTTCCTTTTTCTATCCCTTTCCCAACCTTAAAAACCTTTTCTTTTCTGCAGCTTGACAGAGTTCCTTTCTATTGTTAGGCGTGATGTTGCCAGACTCATGAACTGCTGAATAAGATGTCCACTGACACATGAGTGGATAAGGAAGATGTGGTATATACATATATACAGCGGAATACTACTCAACCATCAAAAATGGAATCTTGTCATTTGCAATGACGTGGATGGAAATAGAGGATATTATGCTAAGTGAAGTAAATCAATCAGAGAAATACAATTATCATATGATCCCACTCATATGTGGAATTTAACAAACAAAACAGGGTCATAGGGGAAAAGAGGAAAGAAATTAAACAAGATGAAAACAGAGAGGCAGACAAACCATCAGAGAGTCTTAACCACAGGAAACAAATGAGGGTCACTGGAGGGGAGGAGGTGGGGGGATGGGGTACCTGGGTGATGGACATTAAGGAGGGCATGTGATAATGAGCACTGGGTGTTATAAAAGACTGATGAGTCACCAAACTCTACCTCTGAAACTAATGATATGCTATATGTTAATTAATTGAATTTAAATAAAATTTAAAAAATAAATTTACTTAGTTGAATTTTTATCATTTAACATATTTTATGTTACTTTATAATAGTCTAATACTTGATGAGGAAAATCCCTCCACATAGCTCTTCTTTTCAAATGTATGGCTATCTTATTCATTGTATTTTCCAGAAATTCTTTAGACTATTTTTGCTCCAAAAAGGTGGGGCTGGGGGTTGACTGAAGATTGTTAAATATGTAGCTTAATTTTAGAACTGACATTTTCATAGCATGAACCTTCTCATTTTGGAATGTAGTAATTCTCGATTCACTTACGTTTTCTGTTATGCCTTGGCACAATACTGTAGTTTTATTTTTATTTTATTTTATTTTATTTTATTATTATTTTTTTTTAATCTATTTTTTTTTTTAATTTTTATTTATTTATGATAGTCACAGAGAGAGAGAGAGAGAGAGGCAGAGACACAGGCAGAGGGAGAAGCAGGCCCCATGCACCGGGAGCCCGATGTGGGATTCGATCCCGGGTCTCCAGGATCGCGCCCTGGGCCAAAGGCAGGCGCCAAACCGCTGCGCCACCCAGGGATCCCAGTTTTATTTTTATTTTAAATGATCAGTAACTAATTCTTTCATTCTTTCTGTCCTTTACCCTCTACTTCCCTCTGTGTTCTAGTCAATGAAATTAAAAATGTCTTAAAGACATAAAACATTGTAGATGAAAATAATCATCTTAGGTAACAGTAATTTGAGTTCAAGAAATATTCAAATTAGAAGAAAACCAGAAGGGGGGCACTTGGGTGGCTCAGATGGTTAAACATCTAACTTTGGCCCAGGTCATGATCTCAGGGGTCCTAGGATCCAGCCCCAAATGCAGCTCTTTGCTCAGTGGGGAGTCTGCTTATTCCTTTGCCCCTTTCCCCTGCCTCCTGCTCAGTTTCTCTCCCTCAAATAAATTAGTAAAATCATTTTTTTTTTTTTTTTTTTTTTTTTTTTTTTTTTTTTTTTTTAGTAAAATCATTTAAAAAAGAACAAAACCAGAAGGTATTCTTGTACTCATAATACTCTACTGGCTCTATCATAACAAAATTCATAGGCAAAAGGACTTTAGGTAAGCCCAAAAAAACATCATCAGGGAAGTAGTGATATGCAAAACTTGTATTTTGGGGTCTATTTTTTATAACTTCATTGTAAATTAATATAATGACTATTTCTTTTGAAAATATCCATGCTGGGATCCCTGGGTGGCGCAACGGTTTGGCGCCTGCCTTTGGCCCAGGGTGCGATCCTGGAGACCCGGGATCGAATCCCACGTCAGGCTCCCAGTGCATGGAGCCTGCTTCTCCCTCTGCCTGTATCTCTGCCTCTCTCTCTCTCTCTGTGACTATCATAAATAAATAAAAATTAAAAAAAGAAAAAAGAAAATATTCATGCTAATGGAGAGAAGCAGCCATGAAAATATTGTAAATTATCCAATAACGCATAAGGTTTATATTTACTTGAGAAATGGAATATGTCTGATATTCAACAATTCACAATTCTTCTAATAGAATGTGTAAAAATGTGGCTTGACACAGAAAAATGGGTAAGTATCCAGTCATCTCTTCTTTTTCTCTGTCATTCCCATACTGTTTACTTAATTCCTCCTCCAACCCGACCAGTTAAGTCAATAAATAGATGATATATCTTGGATTAATGTAGGGCAGAACTTTAAGGAGGATATTTTTCTTCAGACTTGCCCAATTCCTTAACCATGAGAATGGTATGTAAATATTTGCTTTTCCAAGAATGAAATTTCACACTTTTTTTCTATTCCTGTAGCAGTGAGTATAAGTGTCATATTTATCAATGGACAGCCTGATGTCACATGTAGATAATTTTGAAATTTTCTTTTCAATAGTCAAATACAGTTATCTTAATGACAGCAGTTTGGCTGCAAAGATATAAATCATTCGGAATAAACTGTCATCACTACCAGAATAACAAAATTCTTCTAGTGGTAACAATGCCAGATATTTCCAACTGTTCTTCTCAATGTCCTCTCAACAATCCTTCAAACGTATAGCATTCCCTCTCTAATCTTTCTGATTAGATCACCCATCTCCACAGTTTGCATTCCCATAATGTAAGTGCCTGACATTAAGCTTTTTGATTGTAATGTAAGTGCTCGACATTAAGCTTTTATTTGCTGACAGATCCATTTCAAAGTCATCCATCTTAAATAAACATATGACAGCTGTATGACACAGTTCCTAGTAAAAACCTAGATAAAACAGGCTACCCTAACTGTGGAGTTCCCTCCTTTAGAAATCCCTGCATAACTTATATAACTGACCACTTGGATGATCCAGCTTTCCCCCTGCTGCACCCTAATTCTCAAACCTAGGCTTTAAATTTGTCAATGGAGAGTGAACCTGTGAAACCCTAACGCACCTTACCCTTGACCCCAATAAAAGCAGAGCCCCAGCTCTGTGCTTTCTATCTCTCTATACTCAGGACCTTATTGAATGGCCCTGGTACATACCATGGACCCTGCAGGACTTGTGAGCAATAAACCTTGTATTTTCAAGGTCCCCTGATAATTGTTGCTGTGGTATACTTTGCAACCAGAATAAGAACCCCAAAGGAAAGTCCGGCTGCAACACTAGCTCTGGTTGGGGAAATATCTTTGGGGGCTCACAGGACCAAGTGAGTACCCAAGGGCATTCCTAGCCAAGAGCGTCACTTTCAACAGGCTAAGACCCACACAGAACAACTTGCCCAAACTATCTGTGTCTATGTCTGTCTACATGTATATCATCTATATCCATTGCTAATTATTGCACACAGCCAGGAACACAAACACACAAATATCTGAATCAGGCAAGGAAGCTTGAACAGGAATCATCTTTTCCAATATTTCATTGCATAGTGAAAGAACTTGAGAAAACTGAGGTTCTTGAAATTGAGTTTGTTCAGGACCCCATCTCCGGTCTCTTGATGCCCTTGGTTCAGTATTTTTTTTTTGACCTTTTCAAACATTCCTCATTTTGTCTTGTACCCAGAGCATTTCCAGAGAATGGACACAAGTTTATATACTTTCTTTATGCTGCTTTGATCTTTAACACGACATTAAGCAATGTCTCCTAAATCTGCGTTAACTGTATTACATGGAGCATTTCAAATAATTATATCTCCTGTAATTAAAACAAACAAAAACATCCCTTCCTTTTAAGTCTCTGAAAAGCACCATTAAATGCCAGCAAATATTATCACTTTATATCAAATAAAAGACACATATTAAGGGAGATTATTCTCTCATTTTCTACTAAATTATTGGGTCACTTTTGGAAATGTTTTATACAGACACGATATTAGAAATGTATGCAAGTAATCAATCCATTTTAATGTTTCCCTTAATTTTACAACATCTCTAGAAACTACAAATCCCAAAAAGGAAAAGAGGAAATAATTGAAATCGATAAGAAGGCTTATGGACATGCAAAGTTATTAGTAAAATACAAGGGTTTTAATTAAAGATGTTGGCTTTTTACAAAGGCTCGCTGTTATCCTGATTGATCGAGGCTGCTGGCTCAGCTCTTTCTCTTTTCCCCATTAGCTCCCACTTGCTTTTCTCTGACCTAATTGGATATTTACCACATCTGAACTACCCTTTTAAACATTTGTTCCACAAAGGTAGTAAATACAACTACACTTTAGACAAACTGTAAGTGTATGCACGTATGTGAGTATAATTCGTTTATTATTTTCATAATTTGTCATTTTGATTTTACAAGCAACAGATTTTTGTAAATTTTGTGGAAAAACTGACAACTGAGTTTTCAGTTATTACAATTTTTTGCTGAAATTTTGAGGAACAAAAATACATAAGTATTTTCTTATATTTTAATATTCACTTCAATAAATTTCAGACATATTTTAAAATAAAAAGGATATATATTGACATCTATATATATCTACATGTATATATTTCTAAAGTTTGCACTAAAAGTCAATAGAATCCATAAGAGAGGCCAAGTTATTTTTTTCTTTTATTAAACTGAAAGTTTTTGTGTGCTGCAGCTACTGAAAGTAATTTTCTTTGTGCACAATATAACAAATTACTGAGGAAAATGCCAAATCATTTTTAAAAATTTCTGAAAAAAAATTTCTAGCATATTCTACAATGTCTGTACAGAAACATTAAACGACAAAGTGGTTTTTTGGAATAAGTTTTTTCTTTGCCAACATAGTAGTACCCTCCATTTATATTTATCTAAAACAAAACAAATACATAGCTTGAGCTAATTTCATTGACATTCTATTTTTAATTTGAAACAAAGGATTAGGAGATAATCTAGCTATGGAGGATATTGTAAAAGTAAGAGGTGAATTCCACCAGAAGTTTTCTTTTTCTTTTTTTTTTTTTTTTTCCACCAGAAGTTTTCATTTGGTTAAAATAATGCCTTAGCTTTAATTGATTGAATGGACATTTCCATGGACAGCAGTATATTTGTTCATTCCAGTAGTTGAGACATACATTCCTTAATAATTTTTGTGGCGTGTAATTTTGGTTTGGGAGACCATTTTTTATTTTTTTATTTTTTTTGGCCTATTGTCAAATGCCCTTACCTTTTTTCACTTTGTTTCTAAGCCAGAAATGTTACCTGTAGAGGAACTGAGAAGACTAACGAGCACATGGAGCCTAGCAAATTTTAGTTAAAGAACCATCTTGTAACTCCTTTAATACAAAATTTGTGCAAAGGTTGGGAGAATCCAGCTCTAGTATTTGGATATATGTTTTTCTCCCTCCCTACTCAAAACACAGTGCCTAACTGAGATGGCACCAGGTCTAGAAGGGTAAAGGAATGTGTAAAATGAGCAACACCCTGCCTGATAATAGGAGGCTGGAGACAGCTGGCCTGATACTGTGCTGAAAGATAAAAAAGGACACGCAGTGTCTATTTTAAATGAGATAAGTGTGCTTCATATATCTTGCAGGGACAGAGATAACTTTGTTCCTTTAATCATTATTATTTATTTCTTAAAGCTCAGTCTCTCTCCTACCTAAACTTACAGAGCTCAGACCTTAGGACGCAGTTCTTATGAATAGAGAGAGTTGTCATTCTTACCAGTAAGCTTGCTAAATAATACTTCTATAAGCTTCAGACTCCACACAGCAGATAAGTTTGTCTCCCCTGACATGACTACATTAATCCACTGAATCAATTTACTTAAGCTGTGCCGTGGAGCAATGCAGCCACGATTTAACTGAGCTTAAAAGTACTTTCAAGTTTGAGGCACCGCTCTGCACACAACCCAGCTCTTGGGGTCCCGTCCAAAGTTCTATTTTGATCCAAAATGGACTCACTTTTGCTAAGCCCCACCAACCCTTAATACCAGGAGTGGAATTTTAAACCAATCAGTCTGCAATTTCCTGGTTGGAACTAGTGAGGAAATCTTTCTGATAAAACCCCCTGTCTTCCCCCAAGGGAAGGTAAACTTGCCTGAAATAATCCACTCTTTAATTCCCCTGTCCCACCCTCCTTCAGCCTATAAAGTCCTTCCATTTTGTACAGCTCCTCAGACTTCCCTTCTGTTTGCTCAATGGAATGCTGCTTGATTCGAGGAGCATTGAATAAAGCCAATTAGATCTTTAAATTTACTCAGTTGATTTTTTTTTTTTTAACAGCATCTATGTCAGAGATATTCCTGTTAGGTTTACAGGGTCAGTTCCCACATTAACATGACAAAGGATTCAAGGAGAATGAATTCAAGTGACTTTAGAAAGTCAGACTCACCAGTAAAACCGTAAGAATGAAACACTCGGCTAGATTCTTACAAGCAAAAGGTACTTACTTTAATATTAATAAAATTCTTTAGGTTGTCTAAGGATTTGTTCCTAAGGAATTTGTTTAGAAAAATGTTTTATTTTTTAGAAAAAAAAAAAGTTTAAAAAAATGGCTGCTGGCTCTGGAGTTGATAGTCTGAATGTTATTCAATGCAATAGGGGGAAAATGACACACTTAAGTTATTCAACATGCATTCAAAGCTCACAGTGGCACCCAATCCAGGACACAAAGTTAGTGCAAAGTGTTACTAAATCCTACTTAAAATGTACACAATTCTACTGCAATAATGTCTAGAGGTATGCAGAGTGAGCTATTGTCCATAGTAAGCTTTACACTCTCCATTTCACTAGATTTATTAAAAACAAACCAAAAAAAAAACCTTCTTCCTCATTTCCTTCTTTTTAAAACCCCTGCCTCCTGCAAGCCTCCCCTCAAGCTTACCATTGTTGTAACTCAGCATTTTTGTTTTTGCCATTTCTCTATTCAGAGATGTTTTCATTCTGATTACCACTCTGCTTCATTTCACCTTAACAAGGCATTATCAGAGACTTGTTCTCTCAGAGCCTGAGTCTTTTGTCTTTACCAAGACTTCTTACCATTTAGTGACACAGGGGAGAATTCCTGGCACATTTGTTGTTTTAGGAAGAGACACCTGTGGGAAGGTGCCAGCACTGATGCGACGTGGTGAGTGAAATGTATTCTTCAGTTGCCTTAGCTGACTCGCAGGGTTTTTTAATACTTTTACCTTCTTTCCCTAATGTATGGTAAGTCTCAGAAATAATTATCCCCAGAAGACGGGGAAATATTTGGCAAATCGTGAAGTTGAATATCTTTAGAGAAGCCCTCACTGAAGTGAATTTATTTCAGTTAAGGGAAAAAAGTCATTTCTAAACAATTTAAGACTACATCTTTTAGATCCTAAAATGTACTTCTGCATGGCCAATCAACAAAAACAGAATATTATCAAAAAACTTGCATAGTCTTGGGGTGCCCTGGTGGCTCAGTTGGTTAAGTTTTTATTTTTTATCTTTTATCATGATCCCAGGGTCCTGGGATGGAGACCAGCATGAGGCTCTCTGAGGGAGAGAAAGCTTGCTTTTCCCTCTTCTCCTCCCCACTGCTTGCACATGCTCGCTCTCTCTCTCTCTCTCTCTCTCTTTCCCTCAAGTAAATAAAAAAAAAATCTTAAAAAATTAAAAATTTGTACAGCCTGGATTTTCTGATTTTTAAAAAGCTCAGTCAGGGTTCAGAGGAAGGTATTCCTCAAAGCTCAGTCAGGGTTCAGAGGAAAGTATGCCTCAAGTGGGCCTAAGGTTAAGTAACTGAAAGGCTATCAGAAGTCTAAAGGAAGCCTGAAAAATTTTAAATTCTTAAAAAATTTTGATCACATATGATCATTTTCAGAATTTAGAAACTCTACAGAATCTCTTACAAAGTCTAATTCCCACCCCCACTCACCTAAAAAAAAAAAAAAAAAAAAACCAACATATTTCTAAAATTCAGGTCTTACAATAATTATGTCTTTGAATAGTTCCAAAATACATTTTGCCTCAGAATGGTGGGTTCTTTAAATATGGATAAGTAATTTACCTTTCAAATAGCTCAAACTGGGAGAGAGAGAGAACAGGAGTGAATGTCGAGGGCAAGTAGCCTCCTCTTCACTCTTAGAGTTTTTGCCTTTTTATTCCTCAGCCACGATATCAGTAGTCTTCACAAGGTGAAACTAGCCTGCAAGAATTTCACTTCCACATGTATTCATTCATATTTAAGATGGATTATATTTTCTAACACTATTCTCCTTCAACTTATTAAAATATTAGCTATTATTTATTAGGTCCTTATCTACGCTATAATATAGCTAAGCATTTCAACTCCATTACTGCAATGAATTTGATTCCAGAGCAACAACCTTTGGGTTAAGTGTAATTATCTCCGTTTTTAGATTTGGTCACTGAGATTTAGAAAGATTAAGTCACTTTCCCATGACAGAAAATGGAAAAGGCTGGGATTTGTATCATCTGGTTGATTTCAAATTCAATGTCCTTGTCCATTAAGCTTGCTGTGCAAAATAGTATACAGGAAACCATTCTATCTTTGGACTCAGGACACTCAGGTTTAAATCCCAGGTATTAGTTGTGTAAATTTAACACCTGATCACTTCCTCAGGGTACATTTCCCCAATTGTAAAATGATGTAAGGATAACTGTCTTCTTTAATTCACAGGAATACGGTGACAGTAAATTTTAAGAGGGAATCTTTTAATAAATTATAAAAGATCCTTGCAAATAAATACTATTCCAAAGTTTGTATTTGCACATATCAGATACATGTAAATGCTTGTCGAAGTTGATTTTGATAGAGTCTGTGGTGGAGGCACAGAGACCATTAAGCTGATTTTAGGTCATTATAGTAAGCCTGATTTCTACGCTGAAAAAGTAGGTGAGGGACCCTGGGTGGCTCAGTGGTTGAGCGTCTGCCTTTGGCTCAGGGTGTGATCCCCATCTGGGGATCAAGTTCTACATTGGGCTCCCTGCAGGAAGCCTGCTTCTCTCTCTGCCTGTGTCTCTGCTTCTCTCTCATGAATAAATAAATAAATCTTAAAAAAAAAAAAAGTAGGTGAATTAAATGACTTCATGCTGATGATCTGATACTGCTTGATGATTTTCTTAGTCAAGACTGACTCCCACCCTCACTTGGTGGCAAGTAAAAAAAACTCATTTAATAGTGCTAGAAGAACATTGTGTTTCTTAAGTCACCTAAGGATAGACGCGTAGAAGGCCTTCATGAAGGCCAGAGAATCAGTAGGTAAGAATTGTTACTCTCTTTGTGTCTCTGATTTTTGTTTGCCTCTGCATGACTGATTTATTTAACAGGTTCAAAATGGAAACTTCCACTAGGTGTAATATCTCCTCAAGTTCAGATTTCTAATGTAGTATAACCAGAATTTCTGGATCCCAAGTCCTAATTCTCTGGGAGAGAGTTTCATTGGCCCAGCATTGGTCAATATTTACTCTTATTATAAGATTTCTCATTCTCAACCTTCAGTACTTTTAAAATTTCATTCTGAATAATTATTCTTTGTCTGGGTAGGGGTGGAGTGAGGTTCTTCTATGCACTGCAGGATGTTTGGCAGCATCTCTGGCTTCTACCTACCAGATGCCAATAGATGCTCCCCAAGCCTGATTCAGTATTGGAACACCAAATATATTCAGACAAACAAATGTCCCCTGGAGGCAAAGTCACCTCTGCTTGAGAAATACTATGACTGAAATACTGTCCTATGACTAAGGTTAGAGCATCACACAAAACAAACATGGGTGCAATGACTCACCCCTCTAGAAGGGGGTAGTTCTCAGAGGAAGACAGGTGTCTGCTTGGCAATTACCTAAAAGTTGTCTACTATAAGAATAAGAGAAGTTGTTGAAAATTATGACTTTTTATTAACTTTTGTATTTTTCTTACTAATATAACCAAATCTCTTAAAATTAATTTAAAAATACTGCACTTTGAATGCTATAAGAATTGAAGACATCTTTAATTTTCAAAGTTGGAGAACACTCATGTGTGCTGTTTTCACATTCTATCTTTTAATAGAGTGATTTCCAAGACTTTGGCTCCCTGTCAATTAGAGAATGATCATTCAGCACTAAAACACTCCTCCTACTACTACAAAGAAAGAGAATAAAAATTACATTTTTTATTCTACAAAGACACATATAAAATACAGCAAATATTAAATTAATTAAAATAGTTTTATTTAATTTCATTCATTAATAGTATTATTAAAAGTGCTGCACGGGACTTCTTGTCCAGAAATAATGGCATGAACCTGCCTTTCCCTGTCCTTCCTTACTAAGAGCAGCATACTGTGGAAATAATGCAAAGGGTAACAATGCAAAGGAGAACTCTGAAAGATGTTGAGACAAAGGCAAACTGGTCTGGGACCCTGAACTGGAGGAACAACACAATAGTAGGTGTCTTACGTCCCTCTACCCAACAGAAGAAAGGAGTCTAAACTAACTATTCCTAAAGGTAAGGTGACAACAGAAAACAGCCCAGGTAGGCTTGTACATTCCCCAGATCGAACAGGTGGGCCTCAAGGGTGCCAGGTGGGCTTGGTGGGCCTGAGAGTCCTCTCCCCCTGCAGCAGACCAGGGGTGGGTGGGTGGACCCACTAGGGGGTCCCAGACACAACAGAAGCAGCCAGGCTGAGAAGTGTCCTTGGTTCCTTTGTAAAAATAAGTAAGTAATTGAGTAAAAATTCATTTTTAAATTTGACAACTCAGAAGTTTTCTTGCCAGGAGAGGACCTGTGGACCTCTGCACACTTTAACAATTTCCATGGTTACCTGCCACTTCATCACAGAGTATTATAACTATTCTTCAACGTTAGAAATCTTGACTTCGTTAAGTATGGCCACATCAATGTTATTTTAGCATAGCGTGGAACTCGATGTCGACTACTTTGCTGTGAAAACCTTGTCTACTACTATTGTAGTGAACCTATTTCATATATTAATCTAATCTTTACAATCCTTTAAAATTCTTGCCAAAACATAGCTCCCATAAAACAGTATTTCTGTCAAATAAGTTAATTTAAGTCTACACTGAGATACTGTGTTTTATCTAACTTTTTAAACTTTTTTTTTTAAGGTTTTATTTATTTATTCATGAGAGACACAGAGAGAGAGAGGCAGAGATACAGGCAGAGGGAGAAGCAGGCTCCATGCAGGGAGCCCGATGTGGGACTCGATCCCGGGTCTCCAGGATCACGCCCTGGGCCGAAGGCAGGCTCTCAACTGCTGAGCCACCTGGGGATCCTCCTCATCTAACTTTTTGACAAAGACCCGAAAGTTGGATAATACACTGTTTTACCCAGGCACTAGGGAAAACACGCATTCACATACATTGCTCCTGGCAGAGAAAACTTTTACAAACCCTACAGAGAACAAGATTTCCATGTTAGTGATCTCTATCAAATTGCATAGATACATGTCCTTGACCTTGTAATTACCATTTCTAGGAATTAACACTACAAGCAAATTCATGCACATATGCATGGAGGAAAAAAACATCGAGGTGCATTAAAGCATGTTAACATTTGAGTGAAAAATGGGATAAAACATACACATATTTCCTACTGTATGCATAAATTGTCTCTGGAAAAATACACAGAAGTAGCCAGTAACATTTGTTGCCTAGGGGTGGCTGAAGGACAGAAGCAAAACAAAAGTAGGAAGACATTTTTACTTCAAGTACTTTTCTATTTTATGAATGTTGGACATGAAAATGTCCATGAATTATTATTATTTTTTAAAGAAATCATTTACCAATGAGAGAATATATATATATATATATATGTACTATAATCTATAGTGAATATATATTTGCTGTACCTTGTTTCTATGGTGGCTCGCAGTAATTATTTTTGTGTTTCTTTATTGGAATGGAATCTAACAAATATGAACTGAGACAAATTAGAAATATCTGGACTTCCATTCAACAGTATAATAAGTTTCCACAATATCTAATATTTGTATATTCATACTTTCAATAACATTCTCTGTGTCTTCTATGCTAATAAAGGAATACATTTTAAATTGCCACCACACTGTTTTCCATATATTATTCCAGCCATTGTTATTGCAGCAGAAAGAAAAATCTTTACCATTTACATAGAGCATTTTGTTTTTCTTTTTTAAAGAAACCGTTTATCCTTAAGATAGTGAAAGTTCAGTGCTGATTTAAATATGGCTTTAAGAGTGCTGAAAAAGAAATAGATACTTGTCTTTGTACTCAAAATACTTTTTTTTTTTTTTTTTTTACTTTTTTAAATGTCTTAGCAGTGATGATAGCTTATAGCTACTTTAATGACTAGTGCAAGAAACAGTATAGGTAAGGGCAAGATAAATTCACTTTAGTAGTGAATCTATACTCATAATTCATATGGTTAATATTTCTGTGCCTAGAACAGAGTGGGACACGGTATTGTTTGTTTTTCCTTCCTCTTTTTCTTTTTCTAATAGGTAAATGGTGTTATAACTACTGGGGGAAAGTACTGAGATATTCAGTTAATGTGGAATGGAGTTACCATTTTGTATACATTTGGATTTCCTACTTTCTCTGATATACAGACTCTTAAATCATAGATAATATCAGCACATCTGTGTTGTTGATAGTATTAACTTGGAAACCACAAAGGAATATAAGAAACGATTATATACTGTGCTTCATTTGAAAGCAACAAAATTGGACGGTTTACTTTACTTGAATAGTAGCAAGTCAACCACAAAGAAGCAGAAGCTCATTTTCATGTTTCTGATGACCCAAAAGTGTAAAAAACATCAGTTATTAAAATTCCTTGACCATTTCAAGCCTATGCCTTCTTAGTGTTGAACACTTACAGGTCTGGCAATGATTTTCTGTGGGTCCCCAGCATCGGCCAGTACAGGACTTATGACAACGTCCACCTGTAGAACAGGAAAAAGCACAGGCACATTATAATCTTTCGCTCTTTGACTAGGGATAACCCTTCAAAGAAAATACTCTTGTTCCTTTATGAGGATTTTTATGTTATACTGTAGTGGAAACATAGCTCATAAAGTGCCCACTTAGGTAGCAAAACCCGAATGTCAAATGCACGGGAAGCTGAAATACAATCTGCTGATACTCAAAATCCTCTCATCATTTTATAAGAATTTCAAGCACTTAAGGGCACCTGGGTGGCTCAGTTGGTTAAGCGTCCAACTCTTGACTTGGCTCAGGTGATGATCTCGGGGTTATGACATTGAGCCCCAGAGCCCTAGGTAGAGCTGATGTTGTAGGGCTCCACGCTCAGTGGGGAGTCTGCTTGAAATCCCTCTTTCTTCCTCTGCCCACCTGCTCCCCATCCCCTTACACTTCTGCCCCCCATGCTTGTGCTTTCTTTCTTTCTCAAATAAAAAAATCTTTTTAAAAAGTTTCAAGCATTTAAAATATGAACCTTTTACAAAGCTTGATTTCAATTATTTGATACCCTCTTTTAAAATTTTTGTTGGTACTACTTTCTTTTTCAAATACAAGCCTTTATTTCCTGTAGCAGTTTCTTCTTCTTAAGGACTAGGCTACTCTAGGTATTTGCTTCAGCAAATACTCTTGTCCTACAGAGAAATTCTCCTAAGGACTAAGCAAAAGAGTATTAGCTAGAAAAAATCATGTATAATGACTTTCTCAGAAGTTTGCTTCTGAATTTCTTAAGTTCACCCTAAGTATTTGTGAGTATAAGAGCATAGAAGGGTTTATTTTTTTTAAATAATTAATTTATTTTTATTGGTGTTCAATTTGCCAACATACAGAATAACACCCAGTGCTCATCCCGTCAAGTGCCCCCCTCAGTGCCCATCACCCAGTCACCCTCACCCCCCGCCCTCCTCCCCTTCCACCACCCCTAGGTCGTTTCCCAGAGTTAGGAGTCTTCCATGTTCTGTCTCCCTTTCTGATATTTCCCACTTATTTTTTCTCCTTTTCCCTTTATTCCCTTTCACTATTATTTATATTCCCCAAATGAATGAGACCATATAATGTTTGTCCTTCTCCGATTGACTTATTTTACTCAGCATAATACCCTCCAGTTCCATCCATATTGAAGCAAATGGTGGGTATTTATCGTTTCTAATGGCTGAGTAAGAAGGGCTTATTTTTAGAATAAAATGTATACGTGAAAATCTATTAAAAACTAAAACTTTTCTATAACATACTTCTTATTAAACCTTCTCTATTAATTTTCTAATATTAATTGTGAGTTAGAATAGAATAATTAGAATTGCAATTCTAATTAAACTTAGAAATATAATTTCTAATATTAATTATATGCCTATACAAGATGTTTATTCTAATGTTATAAACTAAATTGTAAAAATTATGCAACAGGGTGATATCAAATGTTTCCTTCTCTCCTTGACTCATAGGTTTTAACTCTTCAACTTGAAAAATGTTACAACTTGAGCAGCCTTCCCCCCCCCACCCCCTTTCTCTCTCTCTCCTTAAGAGACCACCTGAGTGAATTTGTTATGTTCAATGCTTTCACAGTTAAGGAGCAAATTCACAGGCACACTTTCTCAGGCTGAGCCTCAGACCATCCAAATGGTCCACCCTTCTGCAAGCGAACAGTACAATTGTTTTCCAAGTCACTATAACACTTAGGAGGCTCAATTCCAGTCACCTTCTTAAAAGTATCAGGATCCTTGCCACAACAGAGTTTATTTAAAGCAATTCTGTTTGTGAAGCACTGTTGCTGACATCACCAGCGTATAATATCCTGTCACTCTGCCATCTGTTTATTTAGATCCAAACACATTATAACTACATAATGCAAGCTCTTTCTAGCTGACAGGAAAAGGACTCCATCTGGCCTGAACAATATAACTTTAATCAGTGATAATGATAATTATTATTAAAAACCTACTGGAGCTCTTTTGTACAATGCTAATAAATCTAATTTGATTTATACCAGCGGAAATTAGAAAGGGCTGTGAGACAAAATGGGAGGCAGTGAAAACTTTGAGTATAAACTTTTTATGAGAAAGTAGCTAAGGTTAATATATTTCTTTAGATGCATTAAAATCTTTTAAATCGACCCATTAAGTGGTCTGTTAATTAAAGATATCTGAAGCAGAAGATGATCTACTATTTAATCTATGACTTCTTTAATTGTGTTGGCCACCAATGAAATATTTAGCTACATTCACTGTGACCAGAGCACTCTCTGTAGCTGGGGGTGGGGTGGTGGGGTGGGAGCTAAGTAACATTGGACATTATTTTAATATACTCAGTGTTCCATTTTCATTAGATTATATATTTTCTACCTTCTTATTTTTTGCAGTTTTGATTTACCACTCCAAAACCTATGCCTAGATCCAATATAAAAAAAGGGATATTACTAGAAATTTGGTTTACGGTTCTTAATAAAGTATCATGGTAAGGCCTATCTAGTTGGAAGCAAATGAGCTAGTACCCACCCATCCCCAAATGCACAGTTTAAATAATTCAACCTTCACTATGATCATGTTGTTAAGAAATTTTGTTTGATCGTTTCCATTTTTTATTCATATTTAAACAAAAATATCTATTGCTGCTATAAAAGGAAGCTAACAACGACTGCCTCTCTCCTGGGATTTTATTCAGTCTTATATTCCTTCAACACTTGTGGAAACCAAGAGGAGGAGGATCACTTGGTGCACACATTTCAGAATTCTATTACTACACATGTGTTGGAGGACCATGACCTGAATGTGCTTCCACAAATGGTTGCTCAATCTGGCCTGCCCTTCATTTGACTTGTCTTTGACTCTTTGGAATCTGCCCACATGTTGAGTTAGCTTTAGTCTTCAAAACTGTGCAATATATGGCACTTGGGAAAACACTATTTTCACTTAACTATTGCAATTAGGTGTGTGTCAAAATATCTGACCAAAATCTGACTGGAGATATTCCCGAATTAACATATTTGCCATATTTTCATGCTGCAACGTTAGTGTGAGTCTTGTAGACAACTGGGTAATGTAGTTTAATATGCTTTAAAATAGTTTTTAGATTTTTATTTCCAACATTTCTGTTGAACATAAGCGTCAAAAATATGAGAAGGTAGGTAAGGGTTTCCTTATTACCTATCTTGGAAAAAACAATAACAAAAAACCAAAAGCCAAAAGCAAACAAGCAAACAACAACAACAACAAAAACTACAAACTTTTTATCCTTACCTTCTTTCCGTCTATTAAAAGTATTTTTTTCAGTTTCTTCTGCATCTATGTATTAGGAACTATGTTATGTATTGAAATAGACATGGCTACTTCTCTAATAAAGTTAAGAATTAATTTTGCATTATTTTAAAGGGAAAGAATTTTGATTACTCTGTATCTAATGTTCACTTTCTATGGGATTTAAGGAAAGAAGCCAGTAAATCTAAAATTTTAACAGTCCTCCAGCTCAGGCAAGAAGAGTTGGATGCAGCCAGGGTGAGTTGGACCATTTCCAGTGTAATGCCTTGTAGCTTGGAAGTCCACTCCATTCCTTATACAGTGATTTATCTCTATGACATCTAAAATGATATTAGCCCAGAGCATTTTAGTGGAGAGGATAAGTATGGCCCATGAAGGATCACTTGTGTGTCCTCTACAGAAAGAAAAAAATACTTTAACGATGGCCCGATATCTTACTGAGAACTTTGTCTTCTATTCTCAGATTTTCAGGTGTGCAGTATCTCTGGAGGCCTGATTTCAAGAGGCAAAAGGACCATATATTCACAACTATTTTACTGTGAATTAATTTTAGAAACCACTTCTCTAGTAGTATGTTTTTAAAATGAGGATAGAAGGGGTGCTAAGGCAGCTGAGTCGGCTAAGTGCCTGCCAATGGCTCAAGTATGATCCTAGGGTCCTGGGATTGGGTTTTAGAATATAGCCCTGCATCAGGCTTCCTGCTTATCAGGGAGCCTGCTTCTCCCTTTCCCACTGCCTCCCTCTGCTTGTGCTTGCTTCCTCTCTCTTTCTCTCTCAAATAAATAAAATCTTTTTTTTTTTTCAAATATTTTATTTATTCATGAGACACAGAGAGAGAGAGGAGCAGAGGGAGAACAGGCTCCATGCAAGGAGACCAATATGGGACTCGATCCTGGGACTCTAGGATCATGCCTGGGTCAAAGGCAGACGCTCAACCACTGGGCCACCCAGGCGTCCCAGATATAAAATCTTTAATAAAATAAAATAAAATGAGGATAGAAGAAAGAATAGATACTAGTCTATGTAAATGGAAGAAATGCTTTGAGGCACTGAGACTTTGCCGGTGTTGTCCAAATCCGCCTATTTCCAAGTCTCAATATGCTCCATGATTCTCTTCCATTGTTTATTGCAATAATTTCTTTAAAACTGTGTGAGGAAATGTACCACTTAAAAATAAGAATTTGACACTTCCATTCAGCTTAGTGATAGCATAGTTCTTTAAATTAATATTTCTACCTCCTGTCACTCTGACCAAAATAGGTGAAATATAAAATAAAACAAAATTTTAAACAAATATTTCTGTCACTTTAGCAACCATTTTAATCTTTTAAAGTAAGTGCTGATTACCGCACATCAGCATTATTTTAATTCACAATCACCTTTACTTTGACAATGCATTATTCATCACAGAAGTTAGCAAATATTACTAAATTCGTCTTTTATGCTTGTCCAGCACAAGTTATTAAAAATGTAGCTTTTGGATTCTTGTTTAGGAACTAGAGTCCCTGAGCCACTTTGATATTTTTAGGAGTCATAAATTCATGCTAGAAGTTTTGCTTGTTTGTGGGACTACTTGACAGCAGAGAGGGGATTTAATATGTACCTGTGGACTCCTTTCTGCACGTAATATGCCAGGACAGTTGAAGAGCCACAAAATATGAAGTCACTGGCAGCCATAGAAGATTATATCTTCAAACTGTCTATAGCTAAAGGCAATGCAGTTACATCCCTGGGTTCCTTTTTGGGGTCTTTTAAAAACTGGCAGTCTTAACCTCTTAAAATTTATTTTACTGGGGAAATAGTAAAAGAATAGTATCTTTTTCATGATCCTATAATTCAGAAAGGAGAAGTGGAACATTTATTGAAAGGCTACACTAAACCAGACCCTATTCTTGAATGGATGATAAAAAGATGAATAAGTTAAAAGTCCTGCCCTCAAGGAGCTTTCAAGGACCAGAAAGGAAGTAGAAAAATAGGCAAATAATTATGATAATCATAATATTTGCTAAAATATAGGTGTGCATAAAATGGAGATAATGGGTTTGAAAAGGCTCCACAGAGGGGTTGGCATTTCAATCGAGCTTGAATGTCTTGTTTGATAAGAGGAAGAAAGTTCCAGGCTGAATGATTAACCTAAGCAGTGACACAGAGGCATGAATGCACACAACTCTTTGGGGCCATAATGAATACTTTATAGTCCTTTGAGTTTTTTGCATAGGACAACATCTGGAGGGGGAAGCTTACAAGGTGCCTTGAAAATCTTCTAAACAGGTAAGAATTCACTCTGTGTAGGTGTCATGGAGTTGGTCAAATTTTTTAAAAACTGAAATTATGTGGTTTGATCTGCAGAATAGAAGAGGATTTCAGGGGGTACCTGGGTGGCTCAATGGTTTAGTGTCTGCCTTTGGCTCAGGTTGTAATCCCGGGGTCCTGGGATCAAGTCCTGCATCAAGCTCTTTCTAGGGGGAGCCTGCTTCTCCCTCTATATCTCTGCATCTCTCTGTGTCTCTCATGAATAAATAAATAATATATTTAAAAAAAAAGAAGAGGATTTCAGGTTATGTTTCCCAAAGGTTATTGTTGAGATTTGAGAACGTGTGCAAGGTGCTGATTTTATAGTCTGGGATGAGTGAGGTGCAGAAATCCATATTTTAAAAAAGGAATCCCAGGGATTCTGATGATGAAGTTCCCAGATGACAAAGTATGTATAAGAAATAATGATTTGGCATATAATTCTAAACATCATAGTCATATTTTGAGAAAATACTTTAAAGTGTTACATCTGATCAGATGCTTCATAACCAAATGGATTAAAAGGTGTAAAAATCTAACAGTCTCTCGTTTCCGGTGTGCACTCCTTGTGTTGTGGATATATTTCCAGCAAGTTGCATTTTTCCCCCAGGAGTCCTAAAAAACACATACCTTTTTTCTTTCAAATTTAAAGTACTATAAACTGCCCATATGATAGTAAAGTCACAATATGATTCCAGCAAATGGTATGTTAGTATCATTATTTAGTGGTATTATTGTAATGTAGAATCACCCCTTTTTGTCAGATGTTAATACTCTGCTTCTTGTCTGATAGCTCTCACTATCATGTGTATGTTCATCCCCTACTTTTGTTATGTAAATTACTTTACAGTTTTCTTCCAATCTCAATTCAATCTTCCCGTGTTGCCTATCATTTGAAAGTTAACTATTGAATAAAAAAGCTTTACATTTTATATATTTGCTATTCAAAAAACGAGGGACAAGTATTTTCAGTAACTAGGAAGACAAAGTTAAATTGGAAAAAAAAGAGTTTTTTTCACCTAGCAATATAGCCAGGCAGGAGTTAGCAGTTTAAAGTAATTTTAAGTTATCACTGCTTTGAAAGAGTAGGTAATGTCAACATCATTAAACTTATTTTTTCTACATGCACCTTCATGTTATTCAGTCAAGTAATCTATAGTCCAAGGATTGAGAGTAGCATACATGCTCATTTGATCAAGATCAATTTTTGGTGTAAAATACATCAGTTTAGTCTGAGACACTTCTATCCGCCCTCTCCTCGGGGATTCAGCTCCCCACTACTGATCTATAACTGCTAGAGTACACACATCTCCCCCTAGCACCACTTAGACAGGATTACAGACAGATGTCTAATGGATGCACCAGTTATCTGGCACAAGACTATGCAAAGGTTTGAAGTACCGAGCCTACTTAGCAAATTTTCATCTTTCCTGAAGCCTTCTGTAAAAACAAATCAAGCTAGAGGAGAAATCATAATGGCAGAAATCTCATGTGCAAATAGAAGCTAGACAGGGTGGGGTGGGGAAACCTGCAGGAGTGCCTTTAAAAAAAAACTCTTCAATTCTATGTAGGGGTAACTGGCTACTCCATTAGCATGCTGTTTAGATTTGTTTCTACAAATTCAGGTAGAATGGCCAGATCTACACAGATTTCACAATCAGAAGGAGATGTGATGAGAATCTAGTCAGAACTTAAGGTTGTTGATCATCATTTACATTTATAGCCTTAAGTGATCATAAGTTACTGACAGAAGTAATGAGATACATATGCCAAGATAAAATACGCATTAGCAGACTAAAGGAATTATATTTCTCATTGAATGGAGAGATCAGATACAATATCTATATTATTGTTCTGTAAATTCTTTTTCTTTTAAGATTTTATTTATTCATTTATGAGAGAGAGAGAGAGAGAGAGAGAGAGAGAGAGAGGCAGAGACAGGCAGAGGCTCCATGCAGGGAGCCTGATGCGGACTCGATCCCAGGACTCCAAGATCACGGTCTGGGCCAAAGGCAGGTACTAAACCGCTGAGCCACCCGGGGATCCCTGTTCTGTAAATTCTATACTCCTAGCACACCTCCAAAATTCTTTAGGCTGCTATAACTAATAGAAAAGAAATTAGAATATAATAGTAAAAGAACCCAAATAGTTCTTGGAAAAATCATATCAATAATAAAAAATGACTCAAATTGTAAGGAAAAGTTAGACTTTTTCCTAAAAAAACCTATTTCATACTTGATACTATGCCATATTGATACATTTAAATATTTCATACTTGATATTGTCAAGCATTTCTTCCAAATCAAGGAATTAGAAAGCATCAATTATCACAGAACAGAATACAGGAATCTTACCTACTGTGGAACGGAATTAGTTGTAATCAATGTCAAATACATTTCTGAACATACAAATAAGGAGTCTGAACAAACTGAAAAACCTTACCAGCCGAATTAAGGAATGAATTAAGATGTGTCTGCTGTTTGCAATCAACCACAGTAATAATGACAGGTACATTATATAATGAGCATTTAAGATGAACCAACAAGGCCCCCCAGAGCTTCCATGAGCATCCTTCAGAGTATATTCTATCTAAATGATACCCCTGGAGGTCAGCATGTGGTGGTGGTTCTAAGTTCTTTTTTTTTTTTTTTTAATTTAATCATGAGAGACACACACACTCACAGAGAGAGAGAGAGAGAGAGAGGCAGAGACACAGGCAGAGGGAGAAGCAGGCTCCATGCAGGGAGCCCTACATGGGACTTGATCTCGGGTCTCCAGGATCAGGCCCTGGGCCGAAGGCAGCGCTAAATTGTTGAGCCATCTGGGCTGCCCCATGTTCTAGGTTCTTATATATGTTAACTCAGTTGATCCTCATGTGACACTAATAGGCTGAAACTTTCTAAAATTTATATGTCCAGTCCAGACCATATAGTGCACAGGCGTATGCTTCCAACTGCTTATAAACCCGGTATGATTAGCAGACATTCAAATATATTTACATGTCCGAATTTAATCCTTGATCTTCCCACCCCAGCAAAAAATTATCCTGTGACATCTTCTCTAATCATGCGATCACAACAATCCTTCATGTCAATCAATCCTTCTAGAAGCTCATGCTAAAAAAGTTGAGGTCATCATCTTCAGCCCCTCTTCTTCTCTCACAGCTCAAATCCAAAATCATTAGCTTATCTAGTTACCACTAACTCCAAAATACATATATGTCCATTCATTTCCCACCGTCCACACCACTAAGCCATAGTCATCTCCTGCTTGGAATAATGCAATAATCTCCTAACTTGTATTCTAGCTTCTATCTTGGCCTCTGTACAATCTCCTCTCAATATATTAGCCAGAACAATCTTCTCAGTCAGACCAGGTCAGATACTAATAACCTCCCATTTCAAAGTAAAAAGACAAAGTGTTTACAGTAGTCTCAAAGGCCCCACAATACCTGACCTTCTCCTTGCATCCATAACCTTATCTTCTACTATTTTCTTCTCAGGTCACTCTTCTGAGCACTCTCATCTGCTGTTCACATGATATACAAGCTGCACCCTCCAACTAGGGCCCTCCTTTTTTTTTAAGATTTTATTTATTTATTCATAGACACAGAGAGAGAGAGAGGCAGAGACACAGGCAGAGGGAGAGGGAGACGCAGGCTCCATGAAGGGAGCCCGACGTGGGACTCTATCCCAGGTCTCCAGGATCACACCCCAGGCTGCAGGCAGCACCAAACCGCTGCACCACCGGGGCTGCCACACCTAGGGCCCTCCTGTTCCCTCTCCTGGAACCCCTGTTTCTCTGAGAGCCTGCAGTCATATGCTTCACTTGCTTACTTGCTTTTCTTAGACACTACCTCTCAGTGGGCCCTTTGCTGACCCATACTGTTAAATATTCCAGACAGATTTGCTAGATTCTATTTCTAATACATATTCAAATTAGAAATGTAAACTGCAGAAGATTATAAAAGAGGAAAATAAGAATCATTTATAAACTTTGCCCTTTGGTGTTTTTCATTTTTTGAAGTATATTAATATTGTTTTTAAATGGTATAATACTCTATCTGGTTTTGTAACCTATTTTCACATTGTATTTTATCCAAAAAATTTTTATATTACATGAATGATATTGTGTGTGTGTGTGTGTGCACACGCATGCATGTGAATTTGCCTCCCATTATATAGCCATACCATAATTCAATTAACCACTTTGCTTAATGTAATAGTTTGCTGGTACATGAAGCAAAGCAATGCATATTTTTAAATGAAACCATACATTAAGAAAATATCACTAATATCATATCACATTTCTAACTAGATTTGTGGCTCCTGGAAAGATGATCTAGATATCAGAAAGAACTTGACCATGCCGTTGTTTATATCCTTAGGGAAAACACTGATGGGATCTGGAACACTTGGTGGATTTGTAGATGACTGGCACATGTATCAGAACATTTGACAAAGGAATTGGCTGGCCTAGATTGATGTGCTAATAATTCTAGCAGTGGACCAAAGGCCTCTGTACATTTCTATCACATCTGGGTTTTTAATCACTGAGTTGGATAAAACAGTTGAAATATAATTACCATATTTGCCTATGACACAAATCTGGCAGAGAGAGCAATTGCTCATATATAAGACGACCATTCAGATTTTAAAAAACACTTGGTAAATGAAATGATGAACCAAATGTAATAAAATAACATGTAATAGGATCAATGTAAATTTCTGCATTTGTGGCTCTAAATCAGTATTTCATGTAAATATCAAAAGACACACAATACAGAGTCTATCTGGCATGAGACAGGTTAGAATTTCGGTTCTCACTCTGCTTTTGGCTGTTTCATTTCTCAGGAGGGTAAGTTAATTTCCCTGGCTCTGTTTTCTTATTTTGTATTTAAATGTTTTTCTTATACATGGAAGTTCACACCCATACTGCATAATGAAATCTAGACATCATCAACCTCTTCACATCATTTACCATTTGTTGAGCACTTTTACATTCTAAGTAGTAGACACAGTACTTTAGACTTAGTATTTCATTTAATTTGCACAACAGTATTATAATACAAATACTATTATTTGTCTCATAGGTAAGAAAACAGAAGTGTTCTTTAAGTGGAACCAGAAATTTATCTCTTTATAGCATGTTAACCCTTTTTAGACATAGAATTTTTATCACAAATTCTTGTTCTTGTACATTTTTAAAATTTCTAATTGGCATTAACTTTGATTCTATGACTTGTTTATTGAGGTTCTTCAGTAAATGGGGCTAAAATAAATGCTAATTAAATACAAGCACCTTTTACTAATTAGCATTTGTGATTGTGATAGGAAATTATAATCTCTAGTTTAGGGAAGATAAAATATTTGAAAGTATTGTGTACATAACCAGTTTATAATATTGTCATTCACTGCTCTAAGTGTTCATAGAAGTGCTGGCAAAATGCAGAAAACATAAACTTTGTAATCATTTTTATCTGCATTCAGTCTCCATTGTTTACAACTCCTAGGATATCGGGTAAGAGACTTTACCTAAGAGCTTACTTTCTTTATTAATGAAAGATAGATGATGATACTTTCTGTAAATTTAGGGGTAAGTGGAATAACATATATAAAATGCCTGGCATGTGGTAAGCATCAATCAATGTTAGCTCTTTTTTTTCCCTCCTTCAAAATACTGTATATAAAAATATTAAAGAACAAGAAAGAAAGAAATGTAGATGGTCAGCAGAAATGATACGGCAGACAAGTCAAGTAATCTGGAGACAGAAGTGTTTATGCAGACAGAGTTGAAATGATCAGTAAGGTATCGTGGTGAAGTAAGAGGAAAGGAGGAGGGTGTAACATCACAGAAACTCAGACAGGCTTGGCAGATGGCGACAAGTGGGTTTCAGAGGTCTCTGAATGCTTTTGGCAAACTTTAAGAAGCTGTAATCTCAGCAGGAATGCTACTAATAATGCGAATACAGGGAACGCTCATTCTGCTACTAGGATATCACATTCTTGTACCTTTCAGCCTAGTGTACGTGGAAGGAGGGAAAAAAGAGGAGATAATATTTCAAGGTGTGTGACAAAAAAGTAGAAAGACACCCATGCTGGAATAGCATTTGGATTGCTGGTGAGGATCAGATGTCATCAATGCTGGGGTCCCTACCCGTTCCACGACCCTCATTTGTGAGACTCCTAGTTAGAGGTGCTAACAGATCCCCGAGGAACTGTTACCATCTGCCTGTTCAGTGTGTGAGTGGTGTCACACTTGAGAGGCATGATTCAGCGGCTCAAATTCAACCAAAAAAACTTAACTCCTTGCAGAGGATATTAAATGAGATCCAAAGCATTGCCGGTGGCAACAATTCTAAATCTTTCCTCAATTCTCACTTTTCTCATAATACTTTGAGCTTATGAAGGCTCTCATTCACAGCCTTCCCCCTGCCCAAGGAAACTCGTTAGCTCTTTCTCTCCTCCTGCCTTTTTTCCCATCACAAACCATTCACCATGTATTCTTTTCCACTCTATCACTTTTATGTCATTGGTTGATTTGATCATTTTCCTTAAATATTTGCCATTTTTTAATCCTGTCAGAGTAGTAGTTACTTGAGAAGCAATGCACTGATTTTATTTCATTATGCACATAAGGAAATTCCCAATATCTCTGTGTGGCATGGTCTCCATAAGCAGTCTCTGTTTTCATCTGGCTTCTACTTGACAGATCCAAGAACATATCTATCTCCTCTATGAATTAATAAGAAATGGGTAACCATAGGAAAACTAAAATGGATGAAATTACTTCAAGCTCCTTAAGGGAACCATTTCGTCTCCACAGTTCCTAGCAGTACTAAAAACACAACAGGCTTCCCAGATTGAATAACCCAACATTTTCTTTATGAAGAGGCCAATATCTTCACACAACAGTACTAACCCAGCTTCTTCCACCCTGAGTAAGTTCTGAAAGGTCTAGTAATGTCTGAGGTTTGAGACTTTATAATTATGGTTGGGGCCATAAATCTTGGAGCCTCTCCTTCTTATTATATTTGAGATCGAGACTGAGTTTCTGTTACAGATTGCTAGCCTGTAGCAGTCAGGTGAGGAGATGAGACATCACTGAGACAGATAACAAAGAAAAATGGGTAACAAATTGGGGAAGATTAGATGACTCCATGGCACTGTATTAAACAAACTCTTCTGAGGGTAGCAGCCAGAAGTCTCGTCTGACGTTCCTACCTTTATTTCACCTGCCAAGGGGACTTAGCTGGACATATGTGTATGTGTGTGTATGTGTGTGTGTGTGTGTCTGTGGGTATCCCCCAAGTCCTCACACTTAAAATAAAAATAACCACATTAACAAATAGGCACACTTCTAAAATGCCACCACAAGCCTAAGGAATGAAATGTGATGTTAAAATTGATGAAGTTTATAAGAAACTGACCCAAAAGGCATTACAGTAAGTAATAAGCCTAAAATGTCTTGATGTAAAATGTTTTCATTAATTTTCCCTTGAAGCTCACACACAAAAGCTAAAATTCAAGAATAATGGATTTATAACATATTTTTGAAAAAAAAAAAAGTATTCCATCGACAAGGTATTGAAATGGCGTTTCTTGTTGATGTACTACTAGACGGATCTGGAAATTGAGTTATTTGAGGAGAAAAAGATAAATGATTCACAAACTATTGCACATACATCTATCATATTCCATCACAAAATGATTTCAGCCTAAATATTAGCCCTACTGCTTATCAATCTGCCCCAGTTTCCTATTTTCTAAAAAAAAAAAAAAAAAAAAAAAATTGTTGGTCTTGTAACCATCTGAAATATAAGCCCTCCGGGTAGAATCAAAGTCCTTTTTAGCTAACATATTAAAAAGTTAGTCATAACTTAGACATAATGCGTTCTTATGTAGCAGGAATTGTTCTAGGCGAATTATTTCTCATGACAACCTTAGGAGGAAGATGCTACTACAGATGAGGCAGCTGCGGCCAGAGAAGTTTAATAACTTGTCCAAAGGCATACGAATATGAAAAGACCTGAGATCAGACCCCAGATTTCATGTTCTCCAACAAAAGAATCAAGTATCTAATTTATGTGAAGATACAAGAATAGAACGGTCATGTGGGACAGAGGAAGACCGAGCACACAAAATGATCTAAAACACTCAGAGGAAGACAAACTTTATGTTAGAACAAAGCCTGGTTTCTTAACAGAATTAGTGTAAATACTGATAAGTTCAATGGATTTTAGAAGGTCATGAAACCATTAGGCAAGAATGTTAAATGAGATCATTAACACACTCAAAACCACCTAGGGAATGACATGCATGGAGTTAAAAAGATGACTCAGGTTCACTTGCCAAGATCTTTAATGTGTGTGGGGAATGAGCAGCACTTAGCAAACGACCTCAATGGGCAGGATGGGGGGTATTATAGGTGGATGTCAAGAACATTAAAAAAAAGTTGTCCTTCCCCACCCAGTCCCCATCCCCCCAAAATTATAGGTGTATTTGCTTATAAATGATGATGGGAAGCTAAGAGAAGGCTGATCACAGTTCCCAGCATTAAGCTACAATACAGAAGAAATGTCTTTGTAAGAGGAACAGATCTTAATTATAAATACTAAAAATGATAACTAATATTTATTGAGCACTTACTATTTTGAAAAAAACTACTAGATCAAACTTTTTTTTTTTTAATTTTTATTTATTTACGATAGGAACACAGTGAGAGATAGAGGCAGAGACACAGGCAGAGGGAGAAGCAGGCTCCATGCACCGGGAGCCCGACGTGGGATTCGATCCCGGATCTCCAGGATCACGCCCTGGGCCAAAGGCAGGCGCCAAACCGCTGCACCACCCAGGGATCCCAAACTTTTTGTTTAACAAGGTATGAGGAGGTAGGAGAACTAAAGTGTCTGGGACATCTAATTTCGAGATGACTTTAACTTTGTGCATTTTTAAATCAAGTTTTAAAGTATATATACTTAAAGAACTTTAAGAGAAATGTCACTGCATAATTTCCTTTCCTTTTTTTTTTTTTTTTTTTTTTAGATTTCCCTGCTTAGAAAGAGCACCTACAATTGCCAAAAGAATCACCTCTAAATAGAACATAATTTGTTCTTGCCAGGCAGCAACGAATTAAATAAAAGTTGCATCGGGCTGCTTGCAATCATCTGGACTTGAGAGATTGTGAAGCGAGTTAGCAGCTTGATCTCCTTATTATCTTTCCCCATCTCCCTGTGAAAAGGCCAACTCCCTGGCTCTAACTCTCCAGTGGAAACATCTCTGCTCCAAACTTTGAAATAAAAGTGGCTTCATGAGAGGACACCAATAGAAGAGGGAGGACATAGGTAAAACTTTGCAAATGTTATGGAAAGGGAAACTTGAATAGACAATGTTCAGTTACTTGTAAGCACCTTCCTTTTGCTTCCTAGCTTTCTCTAAGTGATGAGAAATTAGAAAAGAAAAAGAATAACATCTTTAAATTGTAATTAATTGTGCAACTGAGCTCCACAAAGCCACTTTCATTAGTAAAATGGGAATACATATGTGAATGATAATAAAACCTATGGATGAGGGTTGCAGAACTGGGCACAGACACTCTTAACCCTTTAGAAAGTAAACAAATCAGAGAAAAATAGAAGAGGGTAGCTTTGAGTGGATTTGGCATAATTTTCATTTAATTTTACATAGTTGCTTTAAACCCCAAATGTAAAATCAGAGTTTTATGTTTAAAAAAATCAACTATAGAATGACTTCAGTCGTATGTGGAATTTAAGAAAACAAAACAAACCAGCAAAGGGAAAGAAGAGAGGGGCAAACCAAGAAACAGACTCTTAGCTAGAGAGAACAAATTGCTGGTTACCAGAGGGGAGATGGGGGAGGGGATGGAGGAACTAGGTGATGGGGATTAAGGAGGACACTTGTGATGAGCACTGGGTGATGTACGGAAGTGTTACATTACTATATTATATACCTAAAACTAGTATATCACCCTGTTAACTAACTGGACTTAAAATAAAAAAAAAAAACAACTATGGAATGTTTTGTAAATCTCTTTTACATTAATCAGGTACTTGCTATTTCAATCAATGAGTTTCTTCCTTTCTGAAAATTTAAGTGGTTTCCATCAACTTAGCATTTCAACCCATACAGCTAATTCTTCCAGGCTTAGAATTATTTGTGCATCCTCATAGAGTAGGATGACTTAAAACTTTATATAAGGGTACATTTTTTTTTTTAATTACAGAAAAGAAAAAAAAAAAAAAACAGAATGAAAGCAATGTGGAAGATCACCAGATGTCTCTTACTGGTAATCAATTCACATTAATGCTCCTCACTTTACGTTTTTGACTGTATTTTTTATTGTGGAAAAATAAACATAACACAAAATTTTCCATCTTAACCATTTTTAAGTGTACGGTTCTGCAGTATTAACCATATTCACATTGTTTTGCATCAGTCAACACCACATATTCACATAACTCATTTCATCTTCTAAAACTAAAACTAAAACTAAAACAATTCACTCATTAAACAAAATCTCCCTATTCTCCCCTCCTTCCAGCCCCTGCAAACCACTACTATGTTTTTTGTGTTTATGATTTTGACTATTCTAAGTATTGTATATAAGTAGAATCGTATAGTATTTGTCTTTTTATATGACTGGCTTATTTTACTTAGTGTAATGTCCTCAAAGTTCATCTATGTTGTAGCATATGTCAGAATTTCCTTCCTTTTTAAGGCAGAATAATATTCCACTGCATGTGTATAACCATGTGTTGCTTATCCATTCATGCATCCATGGACATCTGGAAAATATTTTTTAATTAGGTTTACATGGACAAGATTTTCTGTGACTGTCATCCAATTTAAACAAGTGTGTAGCTCTTATTACTTTTTTTTTTGACCCAGTAATAAAGATGCCTTTCAGTGACAAAAATCCCCAATTCCCAAAACTTATCATTTCATGTGACTCTTTCAAAGGAAATCTGGTTATTTTGATTTCTTGACCTTTCTCCATTCTGTCTGAACAGTGTGGAAACCTTCTTCATTAAATATCAGCAATTTTTATTTAAATAATGATAAATGTTTTTGATGAAAATTCTTTTAGCGAAAAGGCATGTTAAAATTTCTTTTAAAATAAGCTTTAGAGAAACAGTAAAATCAGAAATCTGTCCCTAACTGTACAAGTGGAATCCAGAGACCTGCTATTTCATGAGATTTTAATCTCTTTGACCATTCACTGGAAGATGTTGAGTTCTGATTACTAAAAATTCTAAGATGCCAAGGTTCTGATCCACCCTAAATGGGGCTCTTAACACCTACTTTATAGAATTTCTATAAGAATTATAAATAGGATTTTTTTTTAAATGCCTGTGATCTATCAGGCCAAGATCACAGGTGCTTAAAGCAAATTACTGTTACAATTAGTGACAAAAATTTCAAATAACAGAGAGCTACATATTCTCTAACAGGGAATCATATCTTTGTCAGTTGGCTTATTTGCAGCAAACTTATACATTTCAGGCCAGTTTTGAATCTGCATGTGATCTGAAATATATTCATCAAAAGAGGCTTTTCTAATCCTTTTACTAACATAGAAATCCTATATCAAGCCAGTATTCTCTGGACATAAAGGACTTTGTCCTTTTTTGGTGCTACACAATATCAGTGCTGTCACTTTACATAATAGTGATTTTTCTCCCAACAGGCTATAGTTGCATTGATTTGATGGTGGAAAACTGACTACCTTAAGATTTAGACCAGTATGTTTGTGGGGGTACAGGGAGATTCATCTTTGAGATAGAAACTCAGTTTACTCTTAGAAGAACCATTTCATTAAGCCCTTTCATTCCAACATTCTTCAGAAAATTTTTAGTGCAAGAAGTTAACATGAATGCAGAAGTTAAGTATACTATTTTAATAATTTAAATAAAAAATATTAGCACAATATTACCCTGAAGGGTCAGATATTTTCCCTCTACAAATTTTTAGTAAAATTGTCTTGTTCTTAAATAGGTCGTTGTTCACTGAGTTGTGTGTGTACATGTGTGTTTTATTCAGCATTTGCCTGTAGGACCCAAGAAGCCACAATCAGTTCATACCATGCATGATGTGTGGGCTTAATTTCCTTAGCCCAGAATTTGCCTCTACAGGATTAATGATGTTCACACATGGCAGTAGTGTATATATACAGCTGATTGTTGGATTTTCTAGAATTTCCAGATCTGGTTGTTGAATATAGCCATTACTAAATATTAAATTACATAAACCCACAATTAAATTTCATTAAAGCAAAGGTAATATATGTTTAAAATTCATTGTTTTCTGACTAGTTTACAATGTTTACTCTGATTTATATGGTTGAGTTTATATCCATTGAATCTGCACAGTGGACATACTACATAATGGTCTGCTACCTGGGCATTTCTTCCAAAATCCACACTGATTGCTTAAAAGAGAGAATGTTAAGAATGTTTATACCATGAAAATTAGCAAGTCCTTAAGTTGGGGTGTTTCCCTGCAATTTTTTGAAAACTTGTTATGAAACATTTACTAACACTCCACGGATAGGTCTGATCTTAGACTGAAGAAGCACTGCTTTTGGGAAATGTACTATTAAAACTTTTCTAAGGAAGCCGCGCTATGTATAATCTCAGTCTGAAATGGACATTTCCTTATGTGACAAACTGATGTTTCCATTAGCTCAAAAACAGAAAATGAGATGAACCTTTGCCTGAAGAAGGGACCTAGAGGAAAACAAAGGAAATCCATCCTTAAGGTTTGGGAATGGTCCAAGGGTCCTAGTAGCCTCACTTCATAAGCAGGAATGCAAAAGTCAAGTTTGGGCTTCCCTGCTACTCTCACCCCGACAAATAGCCATTATTATTATTATTATTATTATTATTATTATTATTATTATTATTTTAGCAAAATCATGCTAATAACTAGTCTCATTTATGCTTTGAGGAAACTGGGGACACAGTGGGTCTTTAGAGAAGCTGAGAAAGTACCCAGCACCACTATGAGGTTACGGGAATGATTGGTAGCAGAGGCTGAAGCTGGCAATAAGAGGACAGGCCAGAGTAGAGAGACTATGGAATTTATTCCAGATTTTAGGTGGATTGTATAAAAGAAAAGTAGAAACTAATTTATAATCACAAGCTCTTGAGACCAATGTGTGTATATGTGTGTGTGTGAATATACACATTTATATAAAAATGTTTATGCTATGCATGTATTTATTATGTACAAACACATACATATATCTGCAATATCTATGTCTATATCTATATATAGAAATAAAATAAAATAAAATAACACATGTAATGTGTGCTAAATAGGAGGACTGGGATAAACTAAGGAAGGCCTATGATGAGAGAATTTCTTTTTCTGCTGCTTGGGGTTCAGGTACTGTTAAGGAATATTCAATCATTCTCCAGAAGGCAAAAATCATATTTCTTTAATTATATATATAGTATTTGACTAAAACGTTGGTTTGAGGGGAAGCTATTGCATATGAAGAAAATAAAAATCTGTCATGAAAAATTTATCAAAAAGTAAAACAATGCACTTTTCTCATAAGAAGCTCATAAGAAGCACTTTCTCATAAGAAGTAAAACAATGCACTTTTCTCATAAGACAGCAAAACAAAAACAGCAACAACTAAAACAAGCTAGCAAGCATAGTCTGCTTGCACCTTGTAATGAATTTTCTTAAATATAAGTTTATCCTGGAGTGAATTTCAGTCAATTCTCTTCTTATAAATGTAGCAATAAAGGTCTTCTCCAAAATGGATCATTTTCAAGTCCTTACTTTTCAATAACAGTATTAAAAATGTAAGAGTTGCTATTTGCTCTTACATTTTAAATACATTCCTCAATTGTTACTTGTTTGTTAATATTTTATTTAGAATAATTGCATCTACATTCATAAGTGATCTTTATATCTTTTGTTTTTTGTTTTACTAGATTGTACTCATGAAGAATGTATTTTCTAAATCATTTCAACCTATCTTTAGGATTTATATATGTTCATTTATCTTTTCTGTTTTTCATATTATTCTATTCCCATAATTAAAACTTTTCTTTTTAAAAAAAATCTTTTAAAACACTGTGCTCGGGCAGTCTTGGTGGCTCAGCAGTTTAGTGCCGCCTTCAGCCCAGAGTGTGATCCTGGAGACCGGGGATCGAGTCCCGCGTCGGGCTCCCTGCATGGAGCCTGCTTCTCCCTCTGCCTGTGTCTCTGCCTCTCTCTCTCTCTCTGTGTCTCTCATGAATAAATAAATATAAATCTTATAAAAAAGAAATTAATTTAAAAAATAAAACACTGTGAATGACTTGTTTCTATATATGCATTTATATAAAAATGGATGTGTGCATATAGAATACACTGAAGCTGTGCTGAAATGCACTGTGGATAATCTTTCTTGCTACTTTGTTTTTCACTCTGTAACCACAAAATGCCAAACTTAGAAGAGTGTGTCTATTTAATGCAAACATTTTTGACACTGAAGGAGTAATAAAAGTTGATAAACTAAGAAAATCAGATTTAATTCTACTCCGAGGTTTAATTATTTTCTAGTTCAAGAAAATTACCTATGTGGTACACAACATGCAATATTAGTTAGGAATGGACAGTTATTAGGATAGGTGAGTCATTAAAAAAATATATATGTATATATATATATAAAGAAAAATATAATTTTAAGTTTTACTAATGGTTACATGGCAGGTCGAACATCTGGGTTAAACACATGGTTAGTCCTGGAGTTGTTTATGAATATAATGTTTGTATGAATTTGCCAAGTCCCCCACATTTCCACTTCTGTAATTAGGCGGTATAGGCATCCTACACTTGCCAAAAGTTCACAATAGGCCACTTCACTTTGTGAAAACCTACATTAGTACCTGTTTGTTATCCAAAAGAAATGGAAAAGGACTTTTACTTTCACACACACACACACACACACACACACACGCTGTTACTATACTAATGGTCTTTCATAAAAGCAAACGGACAGACTACAAACTTTTGAAAAGCTGGGGACACTCTTTGCTTTAGGCCATTTTGCTTTGAAAGATTTCATTAGGAACTTTCTACTTTTTGGATGGTGGGGGAAACCTGTATTTGGTTTTAGAAAGCCACTGAGCGTGAGTGGTGCATCTGGCGTAAGCTGAAGAAAGGACCACAGGATCTGGGGCGTCTGAGGTTTGATCCTGTGATGCCTCAGTGGGCTCAAGCTACAAAGTACTACAAAGTACTATCAAAGTACTATATGTGAAACGGAAACAAAATAAAGTGTTGACTAATTAATATATAATTCACATACTATAAAATTATTTCTGTCCACATATGGTTAATGCATATGGAGAAACAAATCAAAATTAGAAGTCACTTTATTCCTTTACCATAAGAAATCACCGAGATTTTGACACATGTGAACTTATTTATTCCTCATAATAGCCCTATGAAGTTGGTAATATTAGCTCTTGGCCCAAAAATCTATTTGTGATCTTTCAAGCTTGACCACAGGCAACTCAAAAGGCTTTACCCTGGCAGGTCTCACAACAGAAGGCTTGGTGAGCAGCCAATGCATTGTGGTCACTAAGTCCAGGATAACTCAGGGCTCTCTAATAAGCCATGGGCTTAGGCATAGCAATTTTCCTAGATCACTTTCCTCTGTCCATCCAATGCCTTTGAGAGAGGCCCTCCTCAGGTGGCTTTGCTGGAAAGCACAGGGAGGGGAGGGAACACTTCTTTCTCTACTCTGACTCAGTACTCAGAACTCTGGCCCTTCTTTCTCTCCTTTCAACCTGCCCTCTGGCTCCTACAGAGGAGAAAATTTCAGAGGCCTGTATCTGGGGCTCCCTCAGCAGTGAGACAATTCCCCATGGATGTGCTGATCAATCTGATCCACCTGACCCTCTCCTGGAGCTGCCTTTGGGGAAAAAATGGACAGTGGAGCAGTTGGTGCTTTCTCCTGTTTGGCCTCTTGCTTCTACTATCAGGATAGGTGATTGAAAGCTTGACTGGTACCTTCTGATGGGTAATTTGACTTAAAACCTTGAAACCGAAGAGCTCAGCTCAGCTCTGCTCTAGACTCTCTCCTTTTACAGATGCAGAAATGGAGGTGCTGACAGCTTAAGTGACTTGTCCAAGGCCAAATAGCTAATAAGAGGCTTTGCGAGGTTTCAAACTAGCCAGTTTAGTGACATTCTCTTAAATACACAATCTTCTTGGCGAATATTATTGTCTATTATTCTATATTCATGTTCTGGTATATTCCTATTTGCTTAATTTTTCAAAGACAAGTAAGTTCCATCGTTTTGACATCCTTGTGGGTGATGGCAGTTATTAGAAGTATTCCAAGTAAGTGAAACATCATTTACTATATGACTTTTTTCACTCTGAATGGTAGTTTATTGAATGAGCACTATTAATAAACCTATCCAAGAATGTTAGGTAAATCTTGCTAGGGATATGTATGATAAAAAGAACACTCATCTCTCCCTCATCTTGCTAAAGTTCAGATCCAGATAACTCAAGTATTTTGGAAAATACAATTTGATTATAGTTATCCTCAAATCATATATTTTTAAAAGACTGGTATCATTTAAAACTTTCTTTTCTAGACACATCAAGCCTTTTCTTCATTATTCCAATTATAGTCCAAGGTCATATCAATAAAAATCCAGGTTGTTCTTAAAAAGATTTTGCTTTTTTTGTATTAAGAATTAGTATTATACAAAAAACCAAGGACTACTTTAAGAAATACTTCACAAAATATCACTTAAGAATCAAATACTCTAGGGGATCCCTGGGTGGCTCAGTGTTTTAGCGCCTGCCTTTGGCCCAGGGCGCAATCCTGGAGTCCCGGGATCGAGCCCCGCGTTGGGCTCCCGGCATGGAGCCTGCTTCTCCCTCCTCCTCTGTCTCTCTGTCTCTCTGTCTCTCTGTCTGTCTGTCTGTCTCTCTCTCTCTCTCTATGTCTATCATAAAAAAATAAATAAATATTTTTTTAAAAAAGAATCAAATACTCTAAAATTATTTGTCAAAATTCTATGATTATAGATTTATAAGTACCACACAAATTAGTCTCTTTACACTAAAGGAAAAGCAGACATATATATTTATCTTATAATAAAATATATATGGGAACTTAAATATAATAGAAATAGTATAACATATATATATAGTTATAAATCAGATTAAGCACACAGATGTAGGTTTTCATTTTTTACCTGAAAAAACTTTAAAATGAATAAGCTACCTGTCTATGGATTATAACTTTTATATATAAATGATGAATAGAAGAAAATATTACTTAGATTCATCTGACTTTCTTATTTGTGAACTGATCTATTTTATCTATTTGTCTCTTTATTCAGTATAAAACTTTTATCCATCCATTATGTACTAAAACAGGACAAAATGATGACCTGGGCCTTGTTCTTCAAGGACTTTAATTTTATAGTGAGACAGAATGACAGGTTTCAGCACTAGGCTTATGGAGTTATGGGGTTGGGGAGAAGTTACCTAATCCAGCCTAGGGAAGAGAACACTTCTTAGAAGAGATAACAATTGATGAGTGTCTTAAAGTAAAACAAAATTTAGTCTAACAGAAAAGGAAAGGCAGTAGAGACAAATCAATTTTAAGAACTCATTCCATTTAAGGAAAGAAATAAGCAGGAATCTTCTAAGAACTGTATGACTTTGGTTTTGTTAAGAACTGACCCTACATCAGTCAGGTGTCATGATATGGTTTTTAGACAGGGTCATAGCTGGATATCCATTAAATAGGGCTCTTGGTGGCACTTTGTCAGCTGGATTTGTCAGGTTTGGAGGCAAGAAGAGTAGTTAAACAGGGGGCTCTTAACCAGAAGGCCAGGGGCCCCTAAAGGGATTATGGATATAATTCAGGAGGTCTTTGAATGAAGAATTGTTACATTATTATTCACATTAATCTCTTCTTAAATATATGATTTTCAACAATTATGAATAGAAGTGGTACCAGCCACACTGATGAATAGAAACTATAGATGTATTCATACTGCTTTCTGGTTTTTACAGATTTCTCTCTTTCTTTCTCTTTCCTTCCTCTCATCCTGTCTCCTCCCTTCCCCTTCCTCTTTCCATCTCCCTCTCCCTCTCTTCATTCCCTCCTTCCTTCCTTTCTTCCTTCCTTTTTGCAGCAAAAATGCACAGTATAAAATCTACTGTCATAACCTTTTTTTTTTTTTTTTTTATGATAGTCACACAGAGAGAGAGAGAGAAGCAGAGACACAGGCAGAGGGAGAAGCAGGCTCCATGCACCGGGAGCCTGACGTGGGATTCGATCCCGGGTCTCCAGGATCGCGCCCCGGGCCAAAGGCAGGCGCCAAACCGCTGCGCCACCCAGGGATGCCACCTTTTTTTTTTAAAGATGCATTTACTTATTTGTTTTAGGGAGAGATAGAGTGTGTGTATGAGTGGGGAGAGGGGCAGAGGGAGAGAATCTTCAAGCAGAGTCCCCACTGAGCAGGGAGCCCCACTCGAGGCTCAATCGCAGGATCCATGAAATCACAAACTGAGCGGAAAGCAAAAGCTAGATGTTGAACTAATTGAGCCACCCAGGCATCCCCTGTCCTAACCATTTTTAAGTGTATAGCTCAGTAGTGTTAAGTATTTTTACATTGTTATGGAATAGATCTACAAAACTTTTTCATCTTGCAAAACTGAAACTCTATACTCATTAAACAGAAATTCCTCATTTCCCAACACTCCCATCCCCTGGTAACTACCATTCTTCTTTCAGATTCTATGAATTTGGTTACTCTAGATACCTAAATGCTCTAGATACCTCATATAAGTTAGACATATAGTCTTTTTGTGACTGTATTACTTTGCTTAGTAAAATGTCACCAAAGTTCATCCATGCTGTAACATATGTCGTAATTTCCTTCCTTTTTTAAGGCTGAATAACGTACACACACACACACACACACACTACATTTTTGTTCATGCATTCCTTCATCAATGGACATTGGGGATGCTTCCCCTTCTTGGTTATTATAAATAATGCTACTTACTATAAACATAGGTGTGCAAATAATACTTTGTGATTCTGCTTTCAGTTCTTTTGGATACATGACATGAAGTGGAGTTGTGGATTATATGGTAGTTCTATTATTAACTTTTGAGGAACCACTGTACTATTTTCCATAGCTATTTTACAACTTTAAAATCCCACCAACAGTGCACAGAGGTTTCAAATTCTTCATATCTTCAACAACACTTGTCATTCTCTATTATTTTGATAACACTCATTCTAATGGTTGTAAGGTGATATCTCATGGCTTGGATTTGGATTTCAAATCAAAGCAATGTTGAGTGTCTTTTCATATGGTTGTTGGCCATTTGTATATCATCTTTAGAGAAATGCCATTTGAAATCCAACTCCACTTCTGAAACAAGTTTTTTGTTGCTGAGTTGTAAAAATTCTTTATATAGTCTAAATATTAACCCCTTCAGAGATATATAATTTGTAAATTTTTCTCCCATTCTGTAAGTTGCCTTTTCACTTTGCTGATCATGTCCTTTGATGCACCAAAGTTTTTAAGTTTGATGTAGCCTTGTTTTTCTATTTTTGCTTTTGTTGTCTTTGCTTTTGGGGGCAGCTCTAAGAATTATTGCCAAATCCAAGCTTTTCCTCCATGTTTTCTTCTAGGAGTTTTATAGTTTATGGTTTTGTGTTTAGGTCTTTAATCCATTATGAGTTAATTGCTTACATTTAGCGTAAGGTTAAAGCCTAAGTTCAACCTTGTACATGTGAAAATCCAATTTTCCCCATACCATTTATTAAAGTGATTGTCCTTTTTATCTTATTTTATTTTTTAAATTGTTAAGAAAGATTTTACTTATTTATTCATGAGAGACACACACAGAGAGAGGCAGAGACATAGGCAGAGGGAGAAGCAGGCTCCATGCAGGGAGCCCAATGTGGGACTTGATCCTGGGACTCCAGGATCATGGCCTGAGCCAAAGGCAGATGCTCATCCACTGAGCCACCCAGGCATCAATGACTGCCTTTTTAAAATAATATTTAGGGGGCACTTGGGTGGCTCCATTGGCTAACCATCTGCCTTCAGCTTACGTTATGATCCCAGGATCCTGGCATTAAGTCCCGCATTGGGCTCCCTGCTCAGTGGAGAGTCTGTTTCTCCCTCTCTACCTCCCCCTATTTCATGCTCTCTCCCTGCCACTCGCAAAAATAAATAAAGAATCTTTTAAAAAATAAAATAATATTTAGGTGTATCACTGCTACAAAACTACATTGTCTATTAATCCTATGATTAGATTTTTAATTTAACACATTAATAAAGAAGCATATGACCATATAGCATAATTATTTTTATATACTGATAGTATATACTGATATTTTATATACTGATAAGTGTATTTCAGTATAATATATTTTCCTTGTAATCCTTTACAATTTACTTTATGAATTTATTGATTTTTATACATTTATGATAAAACATTTATTTTTTTCCTTTTATTAATTTAAAAAATATTATAAGAAGGAAGCTCTTGGTTTCACCAGACTGAAGAGTGTGGCCTCAAAAATTACGAATTCAGAGATTGTTTTGAGTAACTCAAACCTTGGATGGAGCCTTGAACTAGAGCTATGGCAATGAGAATTATGTAAAATCAAGAAAAAGGCAAATTCAGTATGATTTAATGATTAAATAAATGCCATGAACCAAGGAGAAGGTGAAGTCTATGATGACCACCAGATTTTCAATTTGGGTGACTGGTGATATATAGTTCTGGGAGTCTTCAGTGTAGAAGTTGCATTTAAAACCATGAAAGGAGGGATGCCTGGGTGGCTCAGCAGTTAAGTGTCTGCCTTTGGACCAGGGTATGGTCCTGGAGACCCAGGATTGAGTCCCACATCGGGCTCCCTGCAGGGAGCTTGCTTCTCCCTCTGCTTGTGTCTCTGCCTCTCTCTCTGTGTCTTTCTTGAATAAGTAAATAAAATCTTTAAAAAAAAAACATGAAAGGAGGGGTGTATGGGTGTTCAGTTGGTTAAGGGTCTAACTCTTGATCTCAGCTCAGGTACTTATCTCAGGGTCATGAGATCGGGCCCTGTGTCAGGCTTCATGCTAGATATGGAGCCCACTTAAAACCATGAAAACACGTCTTCACCCACGGGGAGAAGTTGAAGAAAAAATTCAATCAGGGGGAATCCAATATTCAAAGACCAGCCAATTCATTATTTTTAGCTATAGTGTCATACAGTATATTTAATGTGTCAGGAAAAAGAACTAGTATGTAAAGAATAAAACTTCAATAAGCAATTGGTGGTTAATTTGTAAAGGCATTTGTTATGCCTCTACTCTGCATTTATAATTTGTGCACCTGCAATTATTTGCATGCAAAACAAATGTGGCTACAGTTGCCTAATTATAGGCAAAACCATCCCAAATTGTCCACAAATAGCACAAACAGATGCCATCTGTGAAAGTTCAGTGACCGCCCCCCCAGACCTTTCCTGTTCCACATCCTGTAAGGCTTCCCTTTGGCTTCTGTTTTGGCCTTCATTCTTTCCTGGTCTCATTCATGCATTATAGGCTGGTTGCTCTAATAAGCTAAGTCAGTAGTCTTTCCTCTTATGCAATCATTATGCTTTGCTTCCCCCGTCCTAATATAAAATGTACCATAATATGGGCAGACTGAAAATGGGAGCCATTTCTGAAGCACATCATTTGTCTTGTTAGTGTGAACAGATTTGATTTTTTATTAAGATGTAATTTTACAAGGTAGGCAACTTGAACGCTATAAAGACGAAATCTCATACAAATTTCTGCTCAAAGGTGACAAGAAAATTATGTTACTCTACTTTAAAAAAATTTAGCCATTTATTAAAAACACAGCTGTCAGTTTGGATCAAACATATTCATATTTCCCCATTATATTATTAGGACCATCATGAAATTTAATAATTGTCCCTTGGAGTTTGATTTCTACAAAAGTGTCATAACACAATCAGTACTATTGCAAATAATTATTGAACTGCGTGAAGATAGTTATGATTTCAGGCAGGAAATATATAATAATAGACGAGAAATATAAAACCCAGGTTAATATTTGATAAGGATTCTGTTCTCATACAAATGGCAGTAGTTATAAATGTGAGGACCACATAGCCTGCTTCATGAAAATGAAACAGATTCCAGGCAGAATAATTTTCTAAGATTTTAATGATATAGTTCAAATATCACTTGCTTATCATGTAATCATATTAAACACTCTGAACCTGATAAATCCTCTGTGATCGAAACAATACACTTTAAGAATGGGAAATTGATAGTTTATTAGGCTAATGACTAGAGCTAGAATGTAACATATCTCTCCTATGAAATCTGTAATTCTCTATGTATAGTGTTTGGAATGGTATAAAGTATTACCATGAAGGCTTCAGGGGCAAATGGAGGCTTAGGAATTTTAAAAGGTTAATCAGTTTGTTTGTTTGTTTGTTTTAATTTAAAATATTATAGGGAATAAGATGGTTTATTTTTGTCCTATCACATTTTTCTCAGTGGTACATGGGTCACAGAGAATTGAAGCAGTAGTTAGATACCAGCTTTAAGTTTATGGACAATGGGCACATGTTTAAACATTCAGATATTGTAATGCTTAGACATTAGAAAAATAGTAAAGTATTTAACATTTAGCAAAAGAAATCATGTTAAGAAAATGAGAACTTATAAAAGGAAAGCTATCATTTCCAAAAGAGAGTTAATCAGAAGTAAAAGATTATTGTTATATATAACCAAAATATTTCAATGGATGCATCAAAATTCAAAATATTATTAATGCAATGATAAACATAAGCTGTTTGTATTCACAAGAAGTAGAAGAACATTTTGAGACATTAAAAAAGATAATGTTACTCACATCCTGAGCTACCATTTGTTGATACCAGAGTCAAGTTGGAAGGCCATGGATTCCGAACAATATCTTGCCAATGAATTGTGTCTGTGTAACAGAGAAATTTGTTCTGGTCTACATATACTCCACCATTAAGGATTTCTGTATTAAAACAAACAGAGATTTCTTGTCAATTTTTTTGTTGATGAAAAGGTAGTCAATAAAAATGATTTATTCCTAAACTATTTTCATTGTTACATTGGAGTTACATTGTTAATAGCCAAGACATTTTTTAAAATATCAGTTACTGAGTCAAATAAATTGATTGCAGAAATTGGAAAAATTTGAAAAAATACAAAGGAAAACAACCATTCAAAATATAATAGATAATATAATACATAATATAAATACTCAGAAAAACAATCTTCACATTTTGGTATAGATGTTGTGTATAAGTGTCTATTTAATCATAATTAATATTATTCTACATTATTTCTAATGAGACTATGCTATGTCAGAGTATAAATTAAATATTTATTTAACCAATTTCCTTTTATTGGTACATTTAATTTGTTTATCTCTTTTAAGAAAAATTCTTTGTCAACGTAACATTGACTGAAGTCAATAGGAATTAAAACAAAATGAAAGCTAAAATTAATGTTTCAATTACAAAAAAAAATGTTCTTTGAACCACTCAAATGGAGTCAATAGAATTGTCAATGATTCTTTAAGAACAACACAAAGCAAGACATAATAAAAACCTTATGGTTCAATGGAACAGTGGCAGGACCATGGGATAAAATGCACTAAAGCCATTTTTTACTTGATTCTTTATTCCACACTGACCTTGATCAGCTAACTTGTTTCCCCTGAACAATGGCTAATCTTACATGTAAATTCTTTCAGATTGCTTTAAATTATCCAGAAAAAATAAATAGATATTCCCTCTGAAAATACTGGTTTTGAAAATACTATTCTTTCTACTTGCAGAAATTGGTTAGAAATACACATAGTATCTTCCTGCTTAATAACTACCACATTTTCCCTTCTATCCAATGCAAAAACAACTTAAGAGAAATTATATTTCAGTCCATAAAACACTGTTACAAGTAACAAAAAATAGTTAACAATAATTTATATAGATAGGGGATGATTTTTCTCATATAAGAAACCCACAGGAGGTAGTGGTGTCCACAGTACCCACATCTGTTTTGCGTTGATTTTATTCATTTCAGGCTCAAGAAAGTTGATATATCTAAAAGCATCTGTCTGAATTCAAGGAAAGATGAAAACAGAAGAGCAAGCAAGAGACATCCTCCTACTGAGACTCTGACTTTCTATTTGGGAAGAGGTGTTCTCCCCAAGAATTATTTCTGTATTTTATTGGCCAAAATGATATCCCATGAGCATTCCTACTACAAGAGAAGCTCAGTGGACATACTGCTATTTGGACAAAACCTAAACAAGCAGGATTGTTAGTGAGGAAGAGGAAGAACATGAATAATGGGAAGGCAACTCTTCTATTTCCCATGGTGGCCTTGAAAAAATTATCTTTCTTGTGTAGTGTCTCAAGCTCAACTTTTAAGAGTCACTTTAAACCAAGGAGGGAGATTAAAGAATAAAAGGGACCATAAAAGGAGTATTCGTGGAAGTGACATAGGTGGGCACATCTCAATTGCCTAATTGCATTGTATGTATAAAATACATCAGATAAATTTTAACATCGCAGGGCACATTTAAAATCACTCCTGTTCTCACCATCAATCCTTTCACAGACTATTGGTTACATTTTCTCAGGGAGGGAAAAAAAAGGAAACAAAAAGGAATTAGATCATCTTTCTATTTCTAAAACCCAGTTCATTATTTTTCATGACCTAACCATGCAATCTTCATCAAAGCAGAAGGGAGGTATAAGACGTAAGAAAGATTGTGAAAATGGATTTCTACATTAATGTTTGGCATCAAAGTTTCTATCTATGAAATGTGACGATCTGATACTAATAGCTTTCTCATGAGACATTAGGTGATGCTCTTCTGCTCTAGGAATAATTCTTCATTAGGTGGCAAGAAAGGAGATTTTGACTGCTATCCAGGAAATGAAGGTTATTTTTCAGTCTACATTTGGAAAAGCTCTACTTTAAAAAAAATGTTAAGGGAAAATATAACAGCTCAAATATTGTAGAAAGAGTGTATTTTTCAGGATTCACATAATAATTCAAATAGTTCATGTTGAAAGAACACAGTATCCATCTCCACTTTCTATCTAAAAATATTCAAATGGAATCAGATTATATTATACTGAATAATAATCTCATCAAATCCCTTCAACAATATTAATCTACTACCAATCTTGACATTTGTTTCTCAGAAATATTCTGTTCAAGAGCTTGGTTTATACTTGGAAAAGGATTTAGAAAAGAGACAGTAATAATTCAAATATAATCTTAAATGTTAAAATTTCAAACTAAGACTACAATCATGATCAGTTTGGATAACACCCTAAATTCAAAACCCAGCATCTGCTAGCAATTCTGGTCAGGAAGATTTATAAACTTCTAGTACTTAATGATGGATTTATAAAGCACATTTTGTCTATTTATGCATGTGTGTATTTTTCCTGAAAATAGTCTTTTCCCTTATGTTTGGTTTAGGCTGTATTGTGTTGGTGAATGTCAAAACACTACAATCAGAAAATGCATTTTATTGACATTTATAGGAGAGTTTTAATGTATACTTTATCTTAAATTTTCTTTTGATCAATTTGGTTACTTAAATATAGTTCAGGAAATGTTAATATTGTATTTATTCATTAGTATAGTTCATATTGATTTCATAACTTTATGCAATTTTTTTTTTTGAGAGAGAGAGTGCATGGCAGGGGGTGGGGGGTGGTTAGGGAGGTAGAGGGAGGCAGAGGGAGAGAGAGAAAAAATTCTAAACAGGCTCCATGCCCAGTGCAGAGCAACGTGGCACTTAATCTCAGGATCCTAAGATCATGATCTAAATAGAAACCAAGAGTTGGATGCCTACCTGAGCCACCCAGATGCCCCTATACAAATTACTAAACTTTTGTGTTGAAATATTTAAATTTATTTCTGAACTAAGAAAATCTAGGGAAATATACCAACCTGTAAGAAAGTTGTTACAGACACAGATTATTTGCTGGACAAAAGGGATCTCTAATGTTTTTGACTATAAAGTATTAGCTGCATTTTTAGTTTAGAAAGAAGAACAAGAAAAAAATAAATAATAATAGAAAGAAGAACAAGGATTAGAGAAAGAGAAATGTTTGGTAAGATATTTATCCAAGAAGATACCAGGAAAATGTCTAGTCATACTTTAGATCTATCTTTGCCAACAACCAAGAACAGCAGTGTTGTCACAAATTCTATTAAAGACTTATTGGAGTGTACCATCTGTGTTACACCAACAGAGTTTCCCTTCCATTAGAATGAAATAAAGTGATTAATAATTAACTTTTCAAACCATAACAAAAAAAGGATTTCTAATTCTAAGTAATATAGAAAATGAATACAAATGTAAATGACATTCGAATAAAGATGCACAAAGCCTGGAAAAGTGAAAAGACTGAAAAGACTTATATAATAAGTAAATGATCTTAGGGTAGTCCCATCCATTGTATTTCACTTCCACTGTAGGAAATATATCAGAGGAAATTAAGAGAAACACAAATAGAGTCTTGATTATTGTAATAATTGGTAGGAAAAAAAAAACTGCTATGGGGAACCCTGGGTGGCTCAGCGGTTTGGTGCCTGCCTTTGGCCCAGAGCGTGGAGTCCTGGGATCGAGTCCCACACTGGGCTCCCTTCCCAGAGCCTGCTACTCCTCTGCCTGTGTCTCTGACTCTCTCTCTCTCTCTGTGTATGTATCTCATGAATAAATAAATAAAATATAAAATAAAGAAAAATAGTAAGAATTTTATATTATATAAAATATTTCCATAAAACAGAACTATGTCTTTTTAATAAATGTCACACTTAAATATAGTAAGACATATGAAGTATGATATTCTATGAAAAAAGTATTTATTTAAAAAGTCTCTAAACACTTAAACAGATTTGTGTATCAAACACTTCCTACTAGACTAATGCATGCAAGTCAAGTAAAAAAATATGAATCTTTTTGTATGTAGAGTAAGTAAATTGTAATCCACACTACTCTCCCATATGTTGAATTTAACATACACAGCACAATTTATAACTGAAATATTAGATTAAACTCTATGAAGGCAAGGAATATTTTTCAGTTCTGTATCTATCAAACTTGAAGCAATAACTAATCAACAAATATTTGTTAAATCAAACTTAAAACACAAAAGTAACATGGAATTTGCCACCAACATTGATCAATTAACTTGTTATAGCTCTTAATTTTAAATTATATTCTGACCAAATCAAAGTAAAAATGAAAGTTATCTTTTTCCTTAAACACTTTATAGATTATCTGAACTGGTTGTACATTTAATTATGTCAGAGGTCATTTTTGTTTTAGTTAAAACTATATCTCCAGTTATGTAAGGGAGAAGCCAGATACATAATAAATATTTGCTCCATGAAGTCAAATATAATAGCTTGATTATAGAAAAACATATTTGAGTAGATCAATAAATGAATATATCTTGAGTATAGGAAAAAATTTAAAAATTAATTTTGAGGTTAGTTTTTATAAGCTGAAAGATAAATAGCTTTTATTACATAGAATGCTTATAATTGATAATGTACAAAATTACTGTAAGAAGTGTGTTGGATATTTATAAGTCACATTTAGACATTTTCATTGGTATCCCTAAACCTATCTTGTACATCAAACTCAATTATTACATATCAAGTAAATAATGATGATTTTGAGCTATCCTGGACACATCAAATTTCCTCATGCAAATTATCTAGCATATGTCACACAAGGTCTAAGAGCATGTTTTTATATTGAATTGTAAATCTACCTCATATCCTTCCTTAAATTATTTTCTAGAAAGGTGTAAAGTGCCAATATGACATTTTAAAGAGGACATAAAGTACTTGTGTCTTAGCCTTCCAATCCACAAAAATTATCCATTTGACCATTTCTTCTCTTGATTTCCCATTTGCATGAGTCTAATGAAGAAGGAAATGTTTGTGTTATTTAAATAAGTTCTTTTGCACTCTTCATTTCTTTTCAAATGCTAGTTATTAAAGTGAATTGGGGGATGAGTGACCATTAAGAGAATCACTGACATTTTGCAAATACATTCTCTCAAAAGAAAATGTGATAAAATAGTGAGTCATGGCTTTTTTCCCCCTTGCCTGGAATGAAATAGCCTAATTGAGATATAGCATCCCTGCTGAAAATACAGATTAATATGACCTCCTTACATTGTTTAAGTAAGTTGACAAAATTGCTTTGACCCCATATACAATTTGTTACTATTTGATAAGTCAGATTGAATGTCTTTCTTTCTTTTTCTTTCTTTCTTTCTTTTTTTTTTTTTTTTTTTTACAAAATAAAGATTATAATTTTAAATGCAGTTAGCCATATTCCACTATGGTCTATATAACTGGTATCAAGAGTAAACAAACAGTAAACATCCTACTCACAAAGCTACCAAAGATAATATAAGAAGATCAAATAAACAAGAATGAAATATTTAACCTCAATCCCTGCTTCATATATCTAAATGTATTGTTTTGCATTGGGCACATCTACAGGTCAACCTTAGAGTTAAAATAATAATATAACTAAATAAAGATTAGAGATATTGCACTTGTCTAACTACTGTAGTAATGTCTGAATAATGCAGATATCAGACTTATATTGCCTATCCAAGCCAAAGGTCACAATCAAGAAGTTAGAATCCAAGGTGGCTAAAGCCCATTTTCAAGATGAAGCTACAGCATGGAGTCACTGGATTTTCTCAGACATAAAGCAATACATCTTTCTTACTGTCATCACCTTAAGCCACAGAAGTCTGTTGGCAGATAATGATACAAAAGTAATATAGCTCACATCATCTACCTGTGATACTTAATACATCATTCCTGGAATGGACTTGGTCCAGAGATTCCTATATCTTTCCCAAACCCAGACCTTTCAGCCGGGAGCACAATGAATTGCTGCTACCCCACTGGGTCAGCCCTCAAGGTTCATTATTAATAAGCTGCGACTCTAAAGGCTAATGAGAACCGGGTGCTTGAGGAGACAATGGCTCATTCATCATCAATCAAGCTTTGAAGTTTTTATACAGATGATTTAAGGAGAGTTGAAGTGTGCAAAATTGAAATGTCACATTTGTATTGGGAGTGAGGAGAGGGTGATAATGTAAATGAGTGATGTAACCTTCTGTATTTCAGCTCAATGATTAGAGTCAAAAGCTCATGGATGTAGATACTGAATGAATGCTATGAAGTAACAGTGGGCAGTTTTTTGATCCAAGTAGGCAATTTCAAGAAGAAATGATTAGATTCACTGGCTGGAAATCAGCTTAAAATAGAAAATAGTAGCAAAAATATCTTGATTTCAATTGAATAGAGCTCAGTAATGCGTTCCACAATGTTCCAGTGTACAGTTCTTAGCTTTCATTATGTTTCAGCTTGAGTCTTAACTCTGAGAAGTCTACTATGACGATCTAGTTTTTAGAGGTTAACTGCCTCTAACTCCCATAAGGGTGATTGTCTGAACTACACACTTGACAGAGCAAATACTACCCTACCTTCTTTATCCTTTTGTGTACTTATTTCCCCTATTATAGGTCTCTAGAAGATAAGAACCACAACATACATCTTTCTGTGACCCGAGTGCCAAAAAAATGTCAAGTACCTAGTAGAAATTCAAATGTTTTTGATAATTATAATGACAATAACAACATCTTGAGTACATGACTGACATCTGTAAGAAAGTTATTAGTTGCTGAACTGATAGGGTATGTAAATCATATTTCCTCCTCAGGTACTATTATTCACATTATAAATCACATAAAATATTGAATAAAATTAGTGCAATCTTGATATATTAATTCTTCCTATCTATTAGGGAAGTAGTAATCCATTTAAACTCATTGATATTCTCTGGAAAATTTTAAAAATAGATTTTGTCTTGTAACTGTCTTTGAATTATGAATACAGAATTTCCTTTTCAAATTGTTCTCTAACCTCATTGCAGAATTCTGTATACTTGTCAATATGTTTAATATTTACCCCTATTAATTTCTCCCAAACTTTTACTCCCTCTGTGTTTCCAGTTAACAGCAGAATAACATGCTATAAAGTCAAGTAGACTACAAACTTGAGATTTACCATTAATTCATTCACTTCTATATATAATCAGTCTGATATCCTAAATAAAATTTCTCACAATGTCTCTTAATTTATCCTATTCTTTTTACACCCACTGCTATCCCTTAATGCAGGTTCTGTCATCAGACACCAGATTCAACTTTTAGCTTTTAGCTCACCCTCCCCACAAATTCATCTTGCACACTAAAGTCATAATAAATTCTATACTATAGGAAGATAGATACATATACTATATAAATAAGAAGCTATAGGAAGATAGATACATATACTATATAAGTAAGAAGCTGGTTAAATAAGATAGACAGACATATGCTATAGTAGCATATGGTAATATATGAGTGGGTAGATAGATGATGGATTGATCTACCACTCTTGAGGCTTTGAGTGCAAAGGCAATAGTGCTGAACCTAGGTAACTGGGTAAAACTAAGTTCAAAATCTAGTTTTCTGCTTGTAAGATGTGTGACCTTGTAGACCTTTATGAAGCTCAGTTTGCTCAACTCTCTAATGGAAATATTGTACTCACAGTATTGGTCACACAGTTGTCGATTATACTACACTTTATACTTAGTAATTACATAAAGAGTTGTTTACTCATTGGTATAAACAAGATTTATGCTATTTTCTATGAATTCATATATAAACTTTGCATTACTTAGTATTAGATAATATTCTAAACAAGATAGAAATTATCTATTAATTAATTAATTAATTAATTATAGACGTCTGGCTTGGTGATTCAAAGCTGTTATGGAAAATCCACAGTCATCAGGGGCCCGGACTTCATTTCATCTTGTTACTGCACCATCTTTAAAGCAAGAGGAATTTCTATCTGGTAACTTCCATGCAAATGACGAAGGGAAGTATGTTGTCTCTTTTTTTTTTTTTTTTTTTTTTTTTAGTATGTTGTCTCTTAACAAAGGTCCGTGCAAACAGCCAATAAACAAAGACTGATTTGCTACTTTCCTTGTGCCTAGTTGTTGGTATTCCTGGGTGGTCACATGATTAGCTCGACTTCATATGCTACTGAAAAGCTAGTCAGTGGTAATGGATATTGGTAGACAACCATACTAATTCAAAAGAAACCTCTTTAATCTTCTGGATACTTACAAAACATAAATCTTGTGACTTCAACAAATACAGTTTTTTTTTTAGCTTTTTCACTGAAGCATTATATATATATCATATGCAATGCACTTTTACAAACTGAACACACTTAAGTAGCCAGTACCCAGATCAAGAAATAGAACATCCCGTCATCACAGAAGCCTTACTTAAGCTTTCTTCTTCACATCACTCCCTCAAGGAACCTTTATTCTGAGTTTGAACAAAATCACTTTTACCTATTTTTGTATTCTAAATAAATGGAATAATATCATATACATTCTTTCTTCTGGCTCCCTTTTGCTTGACACTATGTTTATAAAATTCATCCACATTGTTCATCTTCATTGCTATAAGGTATTGAATATTTTATTTGCCCGTGCTACACTGATGGGCATTTGAGTACCTTCCACATTTGGGCTATTACAAATAATGCTCATATTAACATCCTAGAATATGACTTTTGGTAAGTATATGTACACATTTATATTGCATACATACTTAGAAATGAAATTGCTGGACCATAGTGATGATTCGTTTTTCAAAGTGCTTTTTACCAATTTATATTCCCATCAGCAGTATGTGAGCAATCTACTTGCTTCTCAGCCTTGTCAACCCTTATTCCTTTTTTTTTCTTATTTTATGGCAGATATTCTCATTGGTATGATGTTATATCACTGTAATTTGCACTTCCCCAATGATTAATAATGGTCAGTCTCTTAAATATTATTTTTAAATATGGTTTTCATAGGCAAGAGGCATATCATTTACTTGGGGAAGGGTCTTCCAGTGTGTGAAACACAAAACACTGTGGAAAATTTGATCTCTATTTGAGGTTATTAGTAAACGCCTCAGTAAATTAATGTACCTGATGTTACCCTCCTAACTTTTTTTTTTGTGGGGGAATCTGATTCAATGTTTTGAAAATAACACTTTAAAATATATTGGAAAATATATTTAAAATTTATCAACGATTATATAAACAAAGAGCAAAGTATGAGTTCTGAACGATGGATCCAAAATCCACAAATGAATATTTCTCTGATAAAATGAACATGGTTAAAGGCATATAAAGAGAAAGAATGAAAAATTAATAACTTTTTATTATTAAAATAGAACACTCCTTAGATAAAGATCAGATATTTTTATTCCTCTACCTACTAGAGAGCCCTCATTACAGACAACAATCCTCTTAAACAACTGCTCTAAGTTTCCAGATTTGTTCAGTAGAACAAATCAGTAGAGTTCAACATTTTCATTACCAATAAGGGGAAAAGTCATATTAGTACCCAGAAATGATTTGTCTCTTTTATTTATAGGCTTTAATACAATAAGCCTGAGATATACTGCAAGGTCACTTTCAAATATCTCACCTACAATATTAGTTTGTATAGTTTTAATAACTCTTCTCACAATGTGTGATTTCCTCACTACTTCTTTAGAGTATTTCAGAAAAGTATGATTTGTCCTGATGACAGTAATAATAAATAAAATTACTATATATGTTTGTTGCTGGCAAGCTAAGGCTTGCAAATAAAAGATAAAGCAAGAGAAAGAAGAATGACTTAATCTTTTAAAATAATCATATTATTTCAAACATCACAATTTTTAAAAGGCTATATAACAATCTTAAAAATAACAAATACATAGTTTTGGGGGTCTGAATGTCCTTGAGAAAATGTCTATTTGTTATAGTGATATTAAAAATAATAAAATAAGAAAGTAAATAAGTTATATAATAAGAATGCACAGAAGCTGGTACTATTATACTTTAAAAACCCACAATTAGGTCCAAGTTAAGTCGATTTTTTTAAATAGAGTTTTAATCTGGAGAAAATCAGCAATAAAAGATTGAATAGGAGTATCACTATTTTATAAAGCATTGGCTTTACAATCTGGAGCAATAAATACTATGGCAAAATAGAGAAATAGCTTTGGAGTTACATTAGTTTGAATAAAGTTTTAAGCTAGTGTACATTTCTTTTTTTTTTTTTAAGATTTTATTTATTTACTTATGAGAGACAGAGAGAGAGAAAGAAGCAGAGACACAGGCAGAGGGAGAAGCAGGCCCCATGCAGGGAGCCCAACGTGGGACTCAGTGCCGGGTCTCCAGGATCACACCCTGGGCTGAAGGCAGACGCTAACCGCTGAGCCACCCAGGCTGCCCAAGTTAGTGTACATTTCAAAAATAGTATTCATTACTGCATACTACATACACACATAATTTTACATTTATCAAATACATGAATCTTGAACTGTTTTTTACATATTTATGCTTACAGTGTTTGTGTATATATATCCATGAAACCACCACTCAGATAAACACACAGAAAAATTATCACTCCAGAAATTTCTCCTTACTCCTTCCCAATCAAGTCCTGAAAAGCCACTATTCTGACACCGATCACTTTATATTAATTTTGCCTTTGTATTAAGTGTATACAAGTGGAATCATACAGTATGTATTTTTATTGTATTCTTTTATTCAAAACAATGTTTTGAGATTAATTTATGCTGTTGCCTGCACTAATAATTTGTTTTTATGGTCTACTCTTCTATTATATGGTTTTATTTATAATTAGTTAATATTTTAAGGATGACTTTGCTATTTTTACCTGTATTTCAGAGGAAGTAAAGTTTCTTTTCTACTATCTCTAAAATAGGAACAATAATATTTAGTTTGCTGATTTACATTGAGTATTGCAATTACGTATATAAAGCACCTGGTACATACTAGGCACTCAAAAAATGGTAGCTATTTCGAATTGTTATTAATGTAATTCAGGAGCCTCCTTTATCCTAAGCATTTAAAAACATGTGTACGTTGGTTGAAGCATGGCTCTTTGGGAGGCGAGAAGACCAAATGAAAACTTCTGGGATTCACATGAAATCTTGATAAGGTTGGTACATAGCATACGATTTTATAGGTAGGTATATTGAGCAAAAAAAATATTATTACATGTACTTCCAGATTTGGTTAATAAAAAAATGGAGATATCTGTATTTCGTGAAGCAGAATTGTTCTTGAAAACAAGAGCATAAATGCTGTAACTACAATTTCTCCCACACAGTAATCCTGGATATCTAACTGAGTTAACCCTTTGAGTCATTTCTTGTCATATCTGTAACTACGTTCTGTGAGAACATTTAGAGCTGTTAGACTTCCCTCTGTTCAGTTCAGGAGGCTGCATAGTTCACAGGTCCCAATGTCCCCACTGGCAATTTCCAGGTGACCTTTCAATCATTTACCATTACCTACCACTATGCATCAAAAAAATAAGGGTAAATTCCAAAAGACAGGGACAAGTAGGCTGAGCTCTCCTCTTGCATTTCAAGAGTCTGGCATTTTTACTGCAGCAGGATGAATTAATTAGGAAACACAGAGCACTATTAAACCCATCTCTGGAGCTCAGAGTTGAGCTGGGAGGTGGGACTGCTCCACACTTTTGTTTAAATTTATTAAGTTTTTAAAATAAAATCAATAAAATGCATAATAAAAATTAGATGTGTAACAAGCATTACTATAATAATACTGCTGGTTAATATAAGAAAAGGAAGGTCATTACTCCTGAATAAAGACAAGATGTAATCAAATACTGTATTTGCTCAGAGATTTTAAGAATTAAACATATTTAAAATATCTGAAGAAAAAACTTATTAAAATTTCTGCAGAAAGTATTTGTCATTTCTAATGAATGATTATATATTTAAAAAATATCTGTTTATTTGACAGATAAAGAGAGAGCAAGCACAAGTAGGGGGAGCAGCAGAGGGACAGAGAGAAGCAGGCACCTTGCTGAGCAGGGAGCCCGATGTGGGCTTCCATTCCAGGAACCTGGGATCATGACCTGGGCTGAAGGAAGACGCTTAACAGACTGAGCCATCCAGGAACTCCGAATCATTATATTCTACAGCTCCCAGAATCACCACTTTCATTCTTCCCCATTGTAAAATTTATTTTCATATCATGACATTCTATGTCATAAGAAAACAGGATCTATTATGTCCTGGTACGTTTCTGTAACCTTATTATCATGTCTTCTAAATTAAGATGCACTCTTATTTTAGAATGCCTCCACTTTTCCAGGTCAATAAACATGATTTAAAAATTATTTCAGGTATTTGCCTGCTCTTTGAGGCTGGATGTGAAGAAATGACTCAAGTGCCAATACGTCTAACAACATCAGATGAGTCAGTCAACTCCAGGTGCCAACATTCAAGAAGAGAAGACTAATGGGATGTAAATTCTGCACCAGCTATGGAGTGAGACTGGGTAACTGTGACTCCACCACAGATAATCCTTGCAGCTTCAGTCACATCACTTATTCTCCCCAAGCCTCAGTCCTTTATCTATAAAATAGATATTAACAATATGAAAGAGATATTAATCATACCTCTCTCTCAGGGTAACTGTAAGGAGAAAAACAGTTCATAGATGTAAATGCTCACCACAGTATTTGTTATAGAACAAATGTTCAATTGGTATATTATTATTATTATTATTATTATTATTAGGAAAATAAAAAAAAACTTCTCTGGTAAGCAAACGTTTTCTATCCTGCTTAACAATCTTTTCTGCTCCCTCTTATAAATACACTTCTGAGAGAGCTAAAGCTGGGGAAAGATTATTAGGCAAAATTAGAATACATAGATTTGCATTTGGTTTTTAAAATATTTCATTAAAAATTATTTTCAACTTACAGGAGTTTCAAATGTCCTTTTAATAGTATATTATCCATAAAATTATATAACATCCTTAAATTCAGGGTTTTCTTTTTTCTGGGTGGATTTCCTGCACCCCAGTGGCATGACAAGTAAGACACAGAATGATTAAGCAAGGTGCCAAATGCCTCATACATAGGGGTCAAGCCAGGATTCAAATGTTTGTGTAGCAGGCTCCAGAGCCCATGGTTAACCACCTCACTCCAGTGCCTTTTGGTAAATGCTGCCATTATTTGAACATCTTTAAAATGCAGTATTTCTCTTAATCCTTAAAGAAGTCCTATGAGGTAATTATGACTAGTCTTACTCTACAGATGAGAAAACTGAAGTTTAGAGAGGTAAATAACTGGTAAGAGTTCTGGAGAACTATGATTCCAACTCATTAACTGCTGAATTGGGATCCCACTCTTAAACTTTTTATCCTTTTATAATAAAAGGAAAAGTTGAGAAATTTAAAGGAAAAAAAACATTTAAGTAGAGATGAGGTACAACTCTAAATTATATAATCTACTTCTAAGTATAATTAAGAACTCGGAATAATTTCCCTGAAGTCCTTTTTGAAAATATTTTATTGAGTTGAAAGGTAAAATTATGCTTTTAGGGTATCTTTTCTACATGAAAAATTGTGCACTGAAAAAAAAGTTCTTGGCTCTGTTAGATATTTGGATTATATCCCAACCTCATCATTGGAGGTACATTCCTTTTGCCTCTGTCAAAAGTAGACACAGGGGAAAAAGCAGCATAATAAAACTTCATGAATTCAGCTTACTTAAGGAAAAGCCCTTCAATTCAGAAAAAAAAAAAAACTAAATTAAAGAAAAGAAAAGAAAAGAAAAGAAGGCAACTTAATTATTTTAAAGTACTATGGGGACTTTATCTATGCTTAGTCCTTGGAAGCTGTGCTTTAAGGAATAGGGCCAATGATTTTTAATTACCTTATCCCAAATCATAGCCTGAGTAGAATCTGCCTCTATGTGCTTTGCAACTGCATTTCTGAAAATATGAAAATGTATAGCTTAAATGTGTAGGGCATTTGGTTCTCTTAACCAAATCTACAATGACTTTATAATGTTTTTTTTTTCCTATTGTTGTTGAACAATCAATACAAAGAGATCAAAAGTACAAAACATTCATATTAGAGAAGTCAGATCAATGAAAGTTTATTTTAACATTAACCTTAACATCCTGATAATTTAAAGGCAGATGAACTAAGGCTCATATGGTAGAAGGGTAAGGAATTCAAAATTAAAACATATGGTTAATGTAGCTTTATCACAATAACTGCTCTGCAGGTAAACTTAGTTGAATTACATTGTATACCACTCAATTGTACAAGAAGATTGAAGTATCTTCTTAAGGCATAAATTTTAAAAATAATCCTTCTTTTTTATTTGAAATAATTAAATATATACATCTTTAGATTTATCAGATGGCTTTTATTTAAAATAGCTGAAAAGAAAAAATAGTGGAAAAGGAGAAAGGTGAATTTACTTGGGAGTTTGGGATATTATATCAATTCCATTTACATTAATATTATAAATGTGTCAAGAAAACAAGAATATAAAATATTGTTATTGAAAGAGGTTTTTTTTAAGATTCATTTGTTTTAGAGAGAGAAAGCCAGTGAGTTGGGGGGAGTGGCAGAAAGAGAGGGAGAAGGAGAGAATCTCAAGCAGATATTGTGCTTTAGAGCTCAATCCCAGGACCCTGAGATCATGACCTGAGCTAAAATCAGGAGTCACACGCTCAACTGAGGCACCCCTACATGGAAGAACTTTTATTCTACCTCTAACAAAAGGATATGTTCAAATTTAATTACTGCATTATCTTTCAAAGTATAAACCCTTTAACTAAAATTTTCTCAAATGTAAAGCTAGAATGAGAGACAATATTTTTATAAATTGTATGAAACTAAATATTTAATTGTGAATTCAAAAAGATTTAAACTAGATAATTTAATATGACCTCACTAAAGAGAATATTTCATGGATAATCTTGTACGCATTCATATTCTATGCCTACTTTACTTTTGTAGGATGTAATTATGTCATATTTAAAAGAATTTTAGATAGAAAATTAAGCTCCAGTGATAATCTCTATTTAAAGCTACCTGGCTTGAGATGCAAGGGGAAAAAAAGTAAAGACTAACCAGACCACCATAAAAATGTGGAATATAAGTGGAGATGTTGGTAGGGTTACCACTCAGTGCCCACAGTTCTACTTTCACCATATACACCTTTTCTTATCACTAAACAACAACACAAAAGGAGTATTTACTAAAAAACTGTAATATTTTGAGAACTGTTTTTAACAATTTTCTTAGTGGCCCTGCTCCTGTAGTCTCATTTTACTTCAGAGCTCAGAACAATTAGATGATAACATCTGGCAAGTATTGTTCTAAACTAGATGATAACATAATTATTTTAAAACTGTGTACTGAAAATTTTTTTTAAAAAAGTGATAATTTATACCTTAAAGTACATTTTTAAAATAAAAAATATTTTAAAATATTGTATCTTTTATAATTATGTAATAGTTTATTCTTTATTTTCTTTGCAGCTTCAAGAGTTATAATCTAAATTGCAACTGAAGGAAGTTTAAGCTAGCTGATATGCACCTAGCTATTTCCATGCTTCAAAGCCTGCAGAACCATCTGCTTGTTGGCAGGTGTAATTAATTAGCTAAGTAGAAAAGACGCTCCCTTTTAGAATCAATAGGAGGAAAGGAGGGAGAACTCTATGAAAACCCAATCCTGGGCAGACCCATCGGCTGGGTGCCTCTGGGCAAATTTCCGATGCTGAAAACTCATTGAATTTAATGGTTCTTAATTTCACAAGATTTCTAATTACAGCTAGGATAATAAGATGTGATCCAAAAGTTAAAAAAAAAAAGTTGGCATATTTTCAAGGAAAATCCTTCCACACAATGTAGATATTCTAAAGTGGAGAAGTTCATTTATTTATACATTTTATCCATTTATTCACTCAACTTCGTTAACAGGCAATTTTGGATCTATTCAGCTGACAGGTGGCAAATGCATATTAATAATAGAAAAATGTAAAACGTTAAATTTTTTATGTAAACCAGCATTTCTTTTCAGAAGTAGGGAGAAGTCAATTCAAAATATATCATTAGTCATTGAATAGATTAAAAAAAAAGACTATTTCTCAGAAATAAGTGGGCAAAAATATTGTCAAAAATAAAGATCAAAAACTTCTTATACTTTTATTTATATAGCTTATATTGCTAAACAGTCTAGACAATAATGGATTCTACAATGCCTCCTCTTTTAAATGTGCTAATTGACAAGAACAAAATGCTGACTTAAATTCAAAGATCTCCTAGGGGTTGGCCTTAAAAGCGTAAGGTGAGGGAGGTTTCAGGAACATAGAGTGGGTTGGAAGCATGGCAAACTGGGGAGCACTTTTATAGCTAAAAGAAGCAATGACTGCCAGCTTCAGAGGAGTGTTATCAAGAGACAATGTGACTCCAGGGTTGCCAGAGCTCAGTTTTGTTCTAAGGGGCCCAAATCCAGAATTTGTTGGGTAGTGCCCCACTGTTTAAACATTCTCTATGCAAAGCAAAGCTGTCGGTCAGCTATGATCTATGACCAGCAATTTACTGCATCTAGTTAATTAATAAATCCAGGGATTCCTCAATAATTACCCAGGATTTACATCAATAACCATGTTGAAATATGATCTCATTGATCATGTCTTATCAGTTCCTCTACCTACTAACAGAGAACGGAAAGGGAAGGCGAGGCAGTTCTATAACTCACGAAAAAAGAAAGGAAAGTGCAAAAGTCCCTGTAGTTATGTGAAGAATGGAAGTCTAGAATGCAATGAATTCTATTCCTCCTCTTCATTTTTATTGATCCCCATTTGTTGTCATGGAGGTGGACTAAGCCTGTGGCTGTATTATGAGTTAGAATGTGTGCTGCTGAAATATCACCACAGGACATCACATTCCCACCACTGAAATTTAAAAATCACATGTGAAGGCTTTTATGTCATCTGGAAGGGGAAATTAGATTAGGAAGGACTTGTTTATAGCATTAATTTAACAGCACAAAGAAAATTAAAGAGTACAGGATCCTGGAAAGTTAAATTATAATTTAGATAAAGGGGGAAAAATAGAAAAAAAAAAGTTGTAGTCAAGAATATAATCCCAGACTTTGCTGGTCCTGAATCAGTAAGGTGGGGATACATACTTGATCCTTGGAGACTAGAGGTGGAAAGGAGGAAAGAAAAGTTTCGACCTATATATTTCATAATTCTGAATGAGGTTCTGATAAAAAATATTATCGGTTTCCATATAATATTCCCTTTTTATTTGAGAAGAAAGATCCTACTACCACTGAAATCAACAGACCAAAAAATTTCCAAAGAAGCCAATCAATTAATCAGTTTCAAAAGAAAGAAATCTCAAGAACTGACATTAGACCAGTAGGATGTTTTCAGCCAGGAGCAAGCTGCAGGCAAAGTTTTAGCTGCTCACTGTTTTTACTTCTGCTCCCCCAAAATGCCAGGGTTACCTGAAGACTTCTAAGAACCACACACTGATTTCTTCTCTATACTTAGGACACAGGAATTTTAGGAGATTTGGGTCCTTTCCTCTAGGTCTATATTTTAGTTTTGTTTTGTTTTAATGTTGTAGCCTGCCTCCCATGTCCATTTTGAAGGGATTTGGTTCTGCCTCAATTCTTCATCTCTAATAGTGACTGTTCTCTCTACCTCTGAGCAGAAAGTAAAGTTATTTCAGTAGGATTCTGCTCAACTTCTATCTGCCATAGATCTGTAATCTTTAAACATATATATTTTCCTCCCATATCTGACTACAGAGAAAAGTTGGAGGAGAACAAAGATCTGTCTAATGATACCTGAGGTTAACAATAGTTTCAGGAAGAGTTTAATGGAGAAAACCAAGAGTATTTAAGGCCAGAGAAAGAAAATTGAGACTATGGGCATAGACAAGTATAATTAAAGTAAGGAGAGAAATATTTATTTAAAATACTTTGCCAACATTTATTATTTATACTAATCTGTCCTTGGTCTTTCAAGAGATGGGTGGCCCCTTCTCCAAACTCTTGGCTAGAGAGCTGCACTGTGTCTCCTTGTTCCCTCTCTTGTCACTAACCAGTTAATTTATCACAGCTCATCAGCGTTATCTTTTCAAAACCGAAATATAATCTTTACAACATTAAAGATCAAGATTTTTTTAATGGTTAAACCATTAAAATAAATCAAATAAACCATAAGCCAGAAAGTAATGGTGACTTCAACAATACATATTGTTAATATCCAGATCATTTGGGGTAAAATCTTTGGGGAAAAAAAAATAAATACTATAAGAAGACCTAGTAAATTTACGCTTCATCTTTTCTATTATCCCTTCTTCTCATTTTTTTGGAGGGAGGGCAACATACATGAAGATATTCTTCAAGATAATAAGAGAGAAAGCAACAGAGTAGAAGACATATTATATAGAAAGTAAAGTACCAGGACACAGCAGACCTAGAGATCTAACACAGACTGATGAAATAAAACTGAAGGTTCAAGGAGACTGATCTTTAGAGAGAAAGGGGGCTGATAAAATGCATTATATTATCAAGTATTTGGAAACAATTAGAATATAATAAAAACAAATTGTAGGGATCCCTGGGTGGCGCAGCGGTTTGGCGCCTGCCTTTGGCCCAGGGCGCGATCCTGGAGACCCGGGATCGAATCCCACGTCGGGCTCCCGGTGCATGGAGCCTGCTTCTCCCTCTGCCTGTGTCTCTGCCTCTCTCTCTATCTCTCTGTGACTATCATAAATAAATAAAAATTAAAAAAAAAAACAAATTGTACAAGGAAACAGAAGCCAAGCAAAAACATCAGGACAAACAAAAAACTGCACAAGATAATAAATACAATTGCAGTACTTTTTTTGTCTGCCACAAATGATCTTTCAAAAATTAAAATAACATGGAATAAAAATAAAATAACATGGATACTCTATATTGATTTTCAACTCTTAGACAAAAAGATATAGTATCTTTTACAGTTAAAGAACAAAATTGTCAAGGTCGATGACATAGTCTGCTTAATTAGTAATGTCTAAGATTGATGAAACAAGAAAAATAATATTCAAGACATACATTGATAACTATCAGAAGAAGTGAACTAGACATTAGGTAATGCAGGAGGTTGTTGCTTTTAACCATGTGAATATATAATTTCTTTTTATTTTAAATTGAGGTATACCTGACATAAAATTAATATAATTATAATAAATATATTATAATATATAATATAATAAATATAATGAGAACTGAATAGTTCTCAGATGGTTGAGCCACAGACTCTTCATTTCAGCTCAGATCATGACCTCAGGGTCATGAGACTGAGCCCCATATTGGGCACTGTCCTCAGTGGAGGGTCTGCTTGAGATTCTTTCTTTCCCTCTCCTTCTGACACCCCTCTACTTATGCTCTCTTTATCTAGAATAAATTTAAAAATCTTTTTAAAATAATATAATACAGCTGAGATTTTTAATTTCAGGTATACAACATATGATTTGCTATTGGTGTATATTGTCAAATGACCACCACAAAAATGTGGTGGTTAACATCTAGTCACAATACATAGCTACAACATTCTTTTTTCTTGTGATGAGAACTTTTAAGATCTACTGTTTGAGTAACTATTACATATGCAATAGAGTATTATTACCTATGTAACCATTCTGTACATTACATCCCCATGACTTATTTATTTCATAATCGGAAGTTTGTACCTTGTAACCCTCTTTACTCTTTTACCCACTCCTACTTCTGGCAACCACCAATCTGTTCTCTGTATTTTTGAGCTTGGTTTTTTGTTTGTTTAGTTTAGCTTTTTTGTTTTGTATTTTTAGATTCCACATATAAGTGAGAGCATATGGAATTTGCCCTTCTCTGTCTGACTTATTTCATATAGCATAATGCCCTTGAGGTCTATCCATGTTGTTGTAAATGGCAAAACTTTATTCCTTTTTATGGCTGATGATTTTCCATTGAATATATATTCCCAATGTTCTGTATCCATTTATCTACTGATGTAACTTAGGTTGTTTCTATATCTTGGCTATTGTAAGTAATGATGCAAAGAGCATGGGGATGCATGTATTGGCTCTGTAGTACTGTCTTTATTCCAAAACTGTCAAATCCAAGTCACATAGAAGTTAACTGACTTAGTATTTCAAGAAGGGACAGTGAAGTAGTCTCCTTAATTCTTCTGAGAAACCCTGCCACTTGAGTCTCCCAATTTTTAAAAAATCTGACACATTTAAAAATACTAATTTGAAATCTAGTCTCAAAATTATTTTGTTAATAAGCCTCAAGAACAATTGGTCACTCTCTTTTCATCAAAGAATTGGCCAAAAATCATATAAATTAATTTTTTAAAGATTATTTATTTATTTATTCATGGGAGGCAGAAAGGGATTGAGAGAGAGGAGAGAGAGAGAGAGAGGCAGAGAGAGAGAGGCAGAGACACAGGCAGAGGGAGAAGCAGGCTTCATGCAGGGAGCCCAAGGCGGGACTCCATCTCGGGACTCCAGGATCATGCCCTGGGCCGAAGGCAGGTGCTAAACTGCTGAGCCACCCAGGGATCCCCATAAATGAATATTTTTAAGAGTATTATACATAAATGTAAAAAAATTGTAAGATATCTAGCACTGTGGACTAATTAAAGAAATGTGAAAAAAAATAAAGAAATGTGGAAGAGATATACGCTAAATACTACGCAGCAACATAAACATACTTTGAAAGAGTTTTAAAATATGGGAATGACTTTAATAATACATGAGCAAAAAAATAAAAAATACAGAAATGTAAATGCAGTTTGAGTGCAATTTGTTTAAAATACATTTTAGGCATATACATCTGTAATACATACATGTAATACTGGAACAAAAAACCCTGCTTGTCATCTGGATGAGGTTAGGAAAACTCTTAGCTTCAGTGTAGTCATCAGAAAACAAAAATAATATTTCTCATAGAGCTGCATAATGATAAATGAGATGATGTTTATGAGATATCATAATTGCTGCTTAACAGTGAGATGTGTGTATGTATCTGTGTAATTGCTAGAAGTATACTAATATGTCACATATAATTACATCATCTATATATACAGAGGCAGAATACTCATGCAAAGATGTTAAAATTAAACCTTAAAAATTATAGGAAATTACACAGAAAATAAGTAGAATAATATAGAGGTATTAATATGAAATTCTTAAAAGAGAAAGCAATTCACTTATCTGGTGAATCACAATCTTTGAGCTGAATGTCTATGTTTCATTTGAGAAATGAATAAACCAATCTGAAAGTTTCTCAATAATGTTCCAGCATTATTGTGTCAGAATATAAAGGCAGGCAGTAGGTTCCAGAGCCTACGGTCATAGTCACTGTCATCTGACTTTATTCAATTGCATATTCATACTCATGAATACATAAGTCAAACTGTGACTAAACACACCATAGGAAGCATGGTCACACATTTGATTTCCAGGGCCAGTTGATACCTGTTTGCCCCCCAGATTAATTATAAATAGTGCCTCTTTTTCCTCTTACCATAAATTGTATGGTGATCTTATTCATTTAAAAAGTATAAAATATTCTCTCTATGCATGGTTTGCACAGGTGGAGAAGTCAAGGTCAAAGTTTAAGACTTTTTATATTTCAATAAAAGCAAATTTCTGGCAAAGAAAAGCAACTTTTTAAAAAGTTATTGTGGCAATCAAATAGAATAATAGCAGCGCGTCCAACTATATTTGACATATAACTTGAAAAATATAGTGTTAAAATTATGAAAATGTTTTTACAATACAAAATGTATTTTTCATAAATGTAACTTTCCCATAGAAAGAAAAGTGTTTGAGTTTCCTCAAGTGTTATGTTTTCTTGTTCTGCCAAAAAAAATTTCAGCAGTTTGAGAAGATCAAGAAAGTAAGGTAGAAAGCAATCTATCAAATTTCTAGAGATTGTCAAAAATGTTAAGAAATAATACCAAAACAAAAAGAACTGTTTCCCTTCAGGAATTTCAACTTTGCAAGCATTCCTTTTTCAAAAGACTCCATTATTATGACAAATTTTATCAAAAAAATTGTTTAATTCATTGCAAATAGCATACAACTAAAGTTCTGTATTTTGCTTATGGTGTAAAACGCTATAAAAATCTAAAACTTCTACTTAACTCTTAATAAAATACTCAGTTATGACACAGATATATTTTAATGTGTATTATGTGTGACAAAATGTTGACATGTTTCGAAAAATTAAAAAAAAATAAAAGTCTTTTTAAACAGTTATCAAACATGTCTGTGATACTGAAAGAAAACTGTACATTTCATTAATTTTGAATAAAATAGTTATGCTACAGTACTCAACTATTACCAACAACGAGCACCACTACCCATAAAACACAGAGTACTCTCTTGAAATAGTCAAGACGTAAATTCACAGAAAAAACTCTTGTGATCAGTACTTAATACTTACTTCCTCTATTTGTAGAAACACTGTCAGTAGTTAGCAAGTAATGGAGCTGGAAACACTATGCTCCCAGAGGTACTATTTTCTAGATGAGACGCAAAACTCCAGACTTGACCATAAGTGGTCATTAAAAGTCCCAAGGTACCTTTCAGGGAAAGTAGCAGTATTTGCCTCAATGTCCTGGCTTGATTCCAACTAACTAATTACACTCAGCCTGACTGGATAATTGTAGATTGTTTCAATGTGAGAGTGCAATTTCCTTGTTTGGTTATATAGTGCCTGGATCTTTCTTTGAAAAGTCCACCTCACAAAGTTTACAGGGGGAATTATTATTGCTGATCATCTCTTTTAGACAAACATGAAGACCTAGGTCTGCCTAGCATTTACCTCAAAGACTTAAAATATGGCCCTGAAACTGAATTCATACTGACATTATGGGTATTCCCAAAAATTTGAGGAAAGACCTAAGACATGGGGAAACTCAGTTTGGAGCTCCAATAGGGTAGATACCTTCTTGTCAAAGGGGTAGTGGGGATGTTGACAAGGTAGGCAGTTTAATACATTTAGCGAATCTCTCTTGGGTATAGTTGCAATATATCTGATCATTATTCTACCAAATATCAAATAGCAAATGCACACACACACACACACACACACAACACCATGCAAAAAAAGGTTTATTTTTCAGGACAAACTCTCAGCAGATATGATAAATTTACTCTTTATCTTCTGATGCTGTGACAGAGATTGCAATCTGTCTCCTCAAAATACTCTCTCTTTCTTCTACAGTAATGGAGATTTACTGGCCATATACTTACCAAATAAGGACTACATTCCTCAGTGTTCCTTGAAGCTAAATGTAGCCACATGACAAAGTCCTGACCACTGTAATGATATAGGCAGAAGCAAGGTGTGCTAAATCTGGATTTTGTCTCTTTATTTCCCCCTTTCTCTCTTCCTCAAGAGCCCATGATTGAGAGCCATTTTCAATTATACATATGAAAGCATCATCAAAGGGGCTGGTAGTGCCACAAGAAGGAAAACATCCCCCAAATTATGTAAATGTATATCTGCTATAGGATCTTGTAGGCTAAATGTCTTTAGATTGTTATATAAGAAAGAAACAAAATCTACCTTGTTAAAGCTATTATTGTTAACGTGGTTCATTACTTCTTAGTTGAGTCTGTATTTTAACTAACGAAGATGATTTTATACATGCTTCTTTTATCTCTTCCCAGTTTTGTCATTAAAGAATGTTTTATAATAGCTTTTTTTGCTTTGTAAACATCTTTGTATCTCAACCAAACAAGAATTGAAATCTTGATAAGTATATAATATTTTAGGATAAGCCACGTTTTCTGTTTAGCGCTTTATTCACATTTATTCATTGAATTCAACGTGGTAAGACCTAAAATAGGGTACCCTAAAATACAGAGGAGGGTCATCTTTAGTGAAGCAATCTTCATACACCGGAAGATGTCTCAAATGAGTTTTGAGTTACTAGTATTTGTTGCTTAGATGAATGTGGTAATAGGGGCAGAAAGGTATTCCAATACAAGAAAATACCACTTAACAATGGTCCCCAAATAATAAAAAGCTTATCTAGTTCTTTAAAAACTACACAGAAGTAGGCATAAAATAAAGACCTTCTCTCATTTAATAAAGGATAACATGTGTGACTTAAAAATAATGAGAATTCAGGCATTTGTTCTGGAATAAGTACACTAAAACTAAATTATATATTTACATTACCTTGAATATCTAACTACTTATGAAAAGAAACATGAATATAGGGATCCCTGGGTGGCGCAGTGGTTTGGCGCCTGCCTTTGGCCCAGGGCACGATCCTGGAGACCCGGGATCGAATCCCACGTCGGGCTCCCGGTGCATGGAGCCTGCTTCTCCCTCTGCCTATGTCTCTGCCTCTCTCGCTCTCTCTCTGTGTGACTATCATAAATAAATAAAAAATTTAAAAAAAAAGCTATAAAAAAAAAGAAACATGAATATATTTTTAAATATTAATTCCACAGGCCTGTACTGAGGACAAATTATGTGAAGAATGATGTGCTTCGTTCTCTTATAGGTGAGTGGAGAAGAATAGCCATTAAGAGAAAAAAAGAAGTGGAGAATACAGTTCTTGTCTTCAACTGGAAAAAATTCCAAATGTTTATAACATGTCTGCTTTTTAAAAAACATTTTATTTATTTATATGACAGAGAGAGACAGAGAGAGCACAAGCAGGGGGAGTGGCAGGCTCCTCACACTGAGCAGGTAAACGGGGAGCCCAAGGTGGGACTCGATCCCAGGACCCTAGGATCATGACTTGAGCTGAAGGCAGATGCTTAACAGACTGAGCCACTCAGGCACCCCTAAAATATCTGCTTTAAAATAAATAAGTGATAAAGTTTTAAATTTCTAAAGGTTATTTTTATAATACTATTTCCTCAATTTTCCATCAAGTTAGAAAGTAACAAACCTAACCTTCAGTATTATTTATTTCTAGATGTTACAATATAAAATGAATCCAAATGATATGACTTGTCCCTTGCCTAAAATCTTCTTAAAGCATTATTTACCTGTGGTCCAGAATAAATGCATGATTACTTAGAAATGTTTTTTTTTTTTTATTTAGTTATTGAATTCTCAATTCAATTTGGGAAAGAAACATTTAATGATTACTGTGTGGTAGACTTTGTGCTAAAGCCTAGATATATAGAAATTAATAGGCATGGTCTTTGAGCCCAAGGAAAACATTATCCAAATAAAGAGGAAGACGTAAAGATGACTGACCACAGGATAAGGCCCATTCTATAATGAAGATATTTACAAACTGAATGGAAAAACAAACAAACAAAAAGAAACTATGGAATCTGCCAGGGGGAATTAGGGAAGGTTTTAGTCTGAAACTTATAGAATGAGCAGGCATTCATCAGGGAAATACAAATCAAAACCACAATGAAATACCACCTCACACCAGTGAGAATGACTAAAATTAACAAGACAGGAAACAACAAATGTTGGAGAGGATGTGGAGAAAGGGGAACCCTCTTGTATTGTTAGTGGGAATGTGAACTGGTGCAGCCACTCTGGAAAACTGTGTGGAGGTTCCTCAAGAAGTTAACAATAGAGCTCCCCTATGACCCAGCAATTGCACTGCTGGCGATTTACCCCAAAGATACTGATGTAATGAAACGCCAGGACACCCGCACCCCAATGTTTAGAGCAGCAATGTCCACAATAGCCAAACTGTGGAAGGAGCCACGATGTCCTTCGACAGATGAATGGATAAAGGAGATGTGGTATATATACAACAGACTATTACTCAGCCATCAGAAATGATGAATACCCACCATTTGCTTCAATGTGGATGGAACAGGAGGGTATTATGCAGAGTGAAATAAGTCAATTGGTGAAGGACAATCATCATATGGTTTCACTCATATGGGGAATATAAGAAATAGTGAAAGGGATTATAGGGAAAAGGAGGGGAACTGACTGGGAAAGATTAGATGGGAGACAAACTATGAGAGACACCTAACTCTGGGAAACAAACAAAGGGTTGCAGAAGGGGAGGGGTGGAGGTTGGGGTAACTGGATAATGGGCACTAAGGAGGCACTTCATGGGATGAGCACTGGGTGTTATACTATATGTTGGCAAATTGAATTAAAAAAAAAAAAAAAAGAATGAGTAGGCATTTGGGACAAGGACTACTGGGCTGTAGGTGATCTGAGGAGATGCCCAGCATTTGCAGGAAATGGAGGTGTGAGAAAGTGGTAATAACCAGTAACCACTAAAGGCAGTTCTGTGTCTCCAGAGTACACATAGCACAAACGAGGTGAGGGCAGATAGATATAAAATGGAGCAAACAGAAGGAGGACTTTCATAAGGATCTCTGTTTTTCTTAGGTATAATGAGAAATTCAGATATAATATACATCAAATAATTCTGAAAGGGTAAGTGGTCTGTTGTAATTTTCACATTAGTAGAAGATTTCTGGAAGCTATGCTGAGAATGGATTGGGACAAACTAGAGGCCAAAAGAACAGTAAAGAGAGTATTGCAGTGGCCTGGGGAGGTATAGTCTAAGCTAGGCTAGTGCAGAGCAGAGGAAGAATGAGTAGATTTGAAATAGGATCAAAACACATTTTCATAGTTCTCATATATGTGGGTGAAAAAGAAGATAGATAAAAATTCCATGTTTCTGACTTCAATAAATGAATAAATACTGAATTTTGGGATAGATGAGACCAGTTTGGGAGACAAAATGATAAATTGAGAATTAGATGGGGTTTAGTTTGAGGTACTTGTGGAAAATATCTTACATTCAAGCTATTAATAGTTATTGAGTAAAGGACATAAACAGGCAACTCAAAAGCAGATATCTACCACTCATAAATACATTTAAAAAAATGTTCAAATTTCAAATCAATGGAATATCAAAGAAAAAAAGAGGTGCTAATTCATTTTTTTAACAGTAGCAACAACAGCCAAAAATTAGAGATTTCCCATGTCAGGGTAAGTGGGATGAAATAGTGTCTCTTATTGATAGCTGATAGTGTTGCAATGACTTTCAAGAGTGATACATTTATCCATTCACTTCAATCAAATAATCCATCTCTGGGAAAGTATCTTCATGAAAGAATATAACTGAAAAAAACTAAACACTCAAATATGTTCATTAATACATGAATAATAAAACAAAACCAACCCATATAAATACCTGAGTAGTTACGAAGAGTTACATAAAATTATAGATGAGCATTTGATGGAATATTATGTAAATAATCATAATATAATGATGCATGCGTATAACATGGTAAAATGAATTTTAGCCCAAATTATTTATCCCTTTGTATATTGAAACTTTTGTCATGGCCTCTCTTGTAGGAAAAATGTACTTTCCTACCTCTTGGCTTTCAGCTTGACCATAGAAGTTGCTTTGCCAGTTAGAATGACAGTGTACCTACCATTTCCGTACATGCCTTAGGAGCATTGTGAACTTTTTGCTCTCCCTTTTTGCAGTACTATTTCTTATAGCTGTTATTCCTTCACCTAGACCTTGGAACAAACTGCACAAAGCAAACCAGCCTAAGTCCATCCCAGCCATACGTGATGCTTGAAGCAGAGTTTCTGAAACAAGTCCTGTCTGAATCACCAGACCAGATTCTTAGCTAATTATCATAGATTCATAAGAATAAATGTTTGTAGTCACTTTTTTACTAGGGTGCTTTTTGATGCATCATTATTGGGACAATAGTTAACTAAAACAACTATGTGAATATATTCATAAGAAAATGGTAGACAGGAAACAGAAACTATAATTGTTCATGTGTTTAGGTTTGGGGATGGTGAGATGCCAGAAGCAAAGAAAGCCTAATTCAATACTTTTATGTAACTGACCTATAATCACTACAATGGATAAGAATACCTTGAAAGTTGAGTTTTCAAGTGAAAGAAATCAAGCACAAAGAAAGAAATCAATTTTGAGTGTCCACATCTGAAAATAAGAGATATATTACATTGCCTTAGACATATTTCTTTAAATAATCTTACTAATATTTTTAGGGCACCTGAGTGGCTTAATCTGTTAAGCATTTGCCTTCAGCTCAGTCATGATCTCAGGGTCTTGGAATAGATCCCTGGTTCCTGCTCAGTGGGAAGTCTGCTTCTTCCTCTCCCCCTGCCCCTCTCCCCCCTCATGCTCTGTGTTTTTCTCTCTGAAATAAATAAATAAAATTTTTTTAAAAAACCTAAAATCTTACTAATACTTTTTTTGTCCCTTTAAAGATGATTCAAAATAATTTCTAGCAAAATTAACTTTACTACCTTCAGCCCCAAATGGAGAATCTATGGAAATTTAACACATCTATCTAACTTAAAACATCTTCCCTATGCTATTGTGGTGAATTGAATGGCAATAGAAGTCCATATTTCTAGGATTTTTTCAAAGTATGTTAACTCTAAATAGTTTTTCAGCTTTAGAACATCAGTGGTCAAAGACAGGCGTTCTGTGTTCTGTATGTCATTTCTGATAACCTTTCATTTTGTAATAACTGGTTAATGGTACACTTTTCACCACTTCTTTCATTTGATATTGAAGGTCTGATTGGCCAGTCACAGTTACTCATTTACATTCATATAGAAGTAGAAGGGGAAACAAAATAAACAATAGGTAAAAATTGGATTAAAAGAACATGCTAAAAATAAAATAAATAAATAAATAAATAAATAAGTAAGTAAAATAAAAAATTATATATATAACGAACGTGCTGGGACTCCTGAGTGGCTCAGTGATTGAGTGTCTGCCTTTGGTTCAGGGTGTGATCTCAGGGTCCTTGGGATCGAGTCCTGCATCAGGCTCCCTGCAAGGAGCCTGCTTTTCCCTCTTTCTGTGTTTCTGCCTCTCTCTGTGTGTGTCTCTCATGAATAAATAAATAGAATCTAAAAAAAAAAAATGCCCACAACAACGTGAAGAACATGAACGAGAATTACTATATCAAAGACCACTTTTGTACAGAATGGCGAGGAAAGCTCCTCCGAGCTCCAGGCTCACATTTGGAGTACTCCCACACAATCTGTATACTTGACCTCAGATGGTGTTTTCATGTTGCCCTCTAGCTGCCAATATCCCTCTGCTGAAGCATTTTAAAATCCCTCACTGCTTAAAAATATTTTCTACTTCATAGATGTCTTTCATCCTTCCTTTTAAAGTTTAAGTTGCCTTGATTCTCACTCCTTTTCAGTTAATTGCTCTCAAAAACATCATCTAGTAAACTGAATTCCCTTAGGGACTAGACTATTTTAGGTGATACTGGTCTAGGAATACTTATGATTCAGCAAAGGGTACTTATATATGTGGTATTTTTAATGAATGAAATTCTGTTGTTGGGTATCTCTGGTGTGGAAGGACAAGGTAGGAAATAATTTAGGCAAAAAAAGTTTTGTAGCATGCTTCAAATCGTACCAGTTAGGCAATTGGCTCTTTCACTTATACATGATCTGCCCTGGGAAAAAATTACTCCCCTTTAAGTTAAGTTCAACTCGAGATACTAATGTATTTTCCTGGAAAAGATGAAGTGCCACCGCAAACAAATGCTTGAAGTTTATATTTTCACAAGTTTTTCCTAAGTAAAATACACAAGTTCTTTAAACTTATTATACTAGAAAATCTTAATTTAAAATATATGTTTAAAAAATAAAATAAAATATATTTATAGTAGAAAAGAAATTAATATTCAACAATGATTACTTGATGGGTAAAATTGAGTAAGAACTGATTATTGAAAAAAGGGAATATGGAATGCACTAACCTCCAAACTACAATTACATATTATTTTTCCTATTTCCAAAGCTTTCTGTAATGACAACTTTCTTTTTAAGATATACATCTGATATCACCTTTGTAAATAACTCTATATCCTACATTAGTGTATAGTAAAACTTCTACATCTTACCTGACAAGTATTAATGCCGTTTTAAGGGTTGTTGTGATTGCATTATGAATGGCTGATTTGAATAAAATTAATAAATGAAAAGAGAGGAACACAACCACCGCAGGATGACTAAACAGGTATACATTTTTCCATAGCAGAGGAAAAGGACAGGCTATTCTTTCATGTAAAAAAAAAAATGTGTTTTTTCTTTAGAAGAGAAACCAAGTATATTTTAAAATGTTAAGTTTATTGAATAGTTGGAAAGAAATAATTAAAACATAGATTTATTATCATGATCATCATGATAATAAGTAGTTAACAGTAATGAACATACTTATACTTATTTCCAGAGCTTTTATGAGACTACACAATTGAGAGCACATACTTATGAGTCCTTATTATTTCCTTAATGGGGCAACTCTGAACAGACTCAATGAAAAGAGCAAAAAATGACATTGTATAAATAGCAAAATGAATCCAATCTTTTATTTTTGTCTCCTCTGGCTCCTATAACGTAGCAACAACACGTTAAATATTAAATCCTGATTCTCTGTAACACTATTATGAAATTTTCTATTTAACAGAATGGCTTCTAGTCTCTAGCGGACGATCTGCCTGTTGTAAGCATTTAGCAATTCATGCAACTTTATTAAATACCTGCTATGTGCTACCTGCTTTGAAGATACACAGATTAATGAGAGCCAGTTCCTGACTTCTGGGAGTTTATAATCTAGTAGAAGGAGTAGATTTTTTTAATTGTTTCTAATTTTTTTAAAGATTTATTTGTTTATTTTAAAGGGTAGCGGGAAGGGTAGAGACAGTCCTGACCAGACTCCATGCTAAGTGTGGCTCCCCAGAGGCAGGGCTCATTCTCATGACCCTGAGATCATGATCTGAGCGGAAACCAAGAGTCAGACGCTCAACTGACTGTGCCCCCCCAGACACCCTACGAGTAGACTTTTTTAATTCTATAAAACTAAGATGAGTTAAACGTAATGTGTGGAAATGTAATATATTTGCCATAATATATTTATCTTTAGGCATCATAAACACATTTAATGTATATGAAATATTTCTGTTAATTTGGGGACTTTGACTTTGGGGCGGATCTTTTTATACCATAACTCCCAAATGCGACTAATATTAAGGATATTAACTGTCTACATATAGCTTTCTTAAAATATCAACCTATCCCAAAGACAACATGGAGATCAACTTATATTGAGTTTTTGGGTTACTAGAAGGAACTAGGAAAATGGAATAAAAGATAATCAACATTAAAAAACTCTGAACTTTAATATTTCAATGTGTTTCAAAGATATTTTCTTTTTTAAGATTTTATTTATTCATTTGAGAGAAAGGGTGCAAGAGGGAGAGAGAGAGAGAGACAGCATGAACAGAGAGAGGGGCAGAGGGAGAAGCAAGCTCCCCGCTGAGCAGGGAGCCTAATGTGGGGCTTGATCTCAGGACCTGGGTCATGACCTGAGCCAGAGGCAGATGCTAAGCCGACTGAGCCATCCAGACACCCCACATCTCCCTTCATTTTCAAATGAAGTAGTCTGACACAAGGAGAACTGCACAAAATAGTATGATTGACAACTGTAAAGTTCATAGTATTCTGTCATTCTTTTGTTTTTTGTAATCCGAAGTGTGAATCAATACCTACCGTATTTCAGGTACTGTGCTAGGAATTAGGGAGATAATTGCAAGAAAAAAAAAAAAAACATATGTTGCTCCTGCCTTCATGAAATCTAGCATTCAAGGGCCAAATATTAAATGTTCAAAATTTTACTGAATAGCCATTGTGAAAAAAAAATAACAATCTTTTAATTCCTGGTGTCTTTCTTCTCATAGCCCTTCTCAATTTCTCAGATGCTCTATCATTTACTTATTATTATTATTATTTATTTTTTTTTGCTAATTGCTTATCTTCCCTCCATTAAAATATCAGCTTCACAAGCATAGGGATCTCTTTTATTACCTGGTACCTTCCAAGAACCTAGAACAGATATATGTTAAGTGAATGAATGGGCCTGACCTTGCTTAATAACAGTATTATATATAATGAAAAGTAGAAGCTGAAATTCAGTAAACAGGCATTACCCTGATAGCACAAAAGGATAAACCGACATAAAATAAAATGCTGATTGATTTTATACCAGAACACAAAGCACATGCTTAGGATGTCCTTGTATTTCTTCATTCATCAAAAAGAAAAGAAAAAAGTAATGTGTTTTACTTGAAAAAATCTTGATAGTTTAAGGAATACATTACATTTCTGTGGCCCCACTGCTATGTTCAGATACCCTTTTTGAAGGGTTTGTGCCCTTCTGCGTATGTACGTGTTTTTAAACACAGGCAAATACTAGATATTCAGTTCAGTTTATGTTGAAATACAAACACAGCATGAATGTTGGGGGCTGTAAGACATATGTGTGCATACACAATACAGAGTTCATTATGGAAACACAAGAAATTTGTTCACTTGTAAGTATGGTTAGATTTGGGAATTCAAAGTAAATTTAGGATGTTTGATTCCTACTCTAATTCTGCCTTTTGCAGATCATTTTCTGCCCATGAGGGATATACCCATTCCCATCACCCTAAGCCCTCATTCATTCTTTCATTCATTCACAGGTCAGTTTACTGGTGCTATTCTAAGACCTTGGAGTTACCGTAGAGCTCCTCTGCTCACTGTTGGGGCAGGGTTATTATACACTGCAAAGTGGTTGGTTTGGTTTGGTTTGTATATTTTCCAGTTCTTATTCATCATTATTGACAATCCATACCCTAATTTGTAGATGTATTTATATATTTAGTTTGACATATTATGAGGAAACAAAAGTTCTTTCTTTTTAGTTTATTAGAACTGAAAGTATGTATATTGGGTTGTATTTTTAAAAATTGATTTGTTAGGACAAAGCATCCTGTACTTTGCTGACATGTGATTTTTAAATGACAACATTTCCAAAAACTTAGATGAGTGAAATTTTACAATTCACTGGAGTTGTTCAATTTAGTTGGGAACTTTAAAAATACCTTCAATCCATCTGTACTTGCTGAAGAATAAATCTAGATGTGCCAATTTTCTTCATTTGCATGATGCTTCTAAACTTTGCAATCAATTTATTTTCATTGTAAAATAAAAGAAAGTATTTTCATTCTTACAAGTCTCTTCATAGAATTATACATGAACAGCTATAAGATATCTTCATGATCATTCTAGGCCAGCACCTACATTTTACAGGTGACACAACCAAGGCAAAGAAGTAGGTCTTGCCTCAGCAGTGCAGTATTACAATGCACATCTTTGAACATTGTTCTGTACTCTGTTCATTCCAGGGTTCCATTCTATAGGAAAATAGATAAGCTTAAACTCATTTCAAGAAAAACAAGATTTTTCAATCTCAAGAAAGTGAAAAATACCAATAAAATCTTAGTGATTTTATATAAGGTGGACTGACATTTATACATGCATTTGGACTAGGATAGCAACATTTCTGCAACATGTTGTTCATGGTGTTACATTTTCCACAAATCTGTGAAACACTCTGCTCTTCTTACAAATTTTGTAGTTAAGCATTAACTAGCTTGGTTTTGTAGTTGCCACTTTCTCATCAGAAAACAAACACAGGGACCCCTGGGTGGCTCAGCCATTGAGTGTCTGCCTTTGGCTCAGGGCGTGATCCTGGGATCTGGGATCAAGTCCCATGTTGGGCTCCTTGCGGGGGAGCCTGCTTCTTCTCCCTCTGCCTGTGTCTCTACCTCTCTCTCTCTCTCTCTTTCTGTGTCTCTCATGAATAAATAAAATCTTAAAAAATTAATCAATTTTCAAGTAAGGAAGATACAATAGACTCTTTTACTACTATCAGATTTTTTTCTAGAATGTATGGTGTGCCTCCACAATCTGCTGTGTGCTTTCTGAGGTTCAGAGCTTCTACGGGACACACTTTCCAGGAAGGTTAGAATCTGTAGCATGAACTGTGTCTGGGCCCTAGACTTCTTCCAGAAGGGGCGGAGTTGGGGGATGGTGGTGATGGATCATAATCTGCAGACACTAGCTCAAATCAGAAGGAAGTAAATCAACTGCATGGCAAGAGACTCAGCACATAGTCAGTCATTTGTACTTTTTTTTTTTCTTAACAACGGATTCTACTTCAAACACAAACTTATACAGAAACTATATGTAAAAGAAAGCTTCCCTGGATGAACCTGAGGGGTCTGCAGACATGTCTTGTCTACTCTTAGCATTCTGCAAAGACTGGAAAGGAAGACAGCTTCCGAGTCCTCACCGTGATCTATGTCTAGAGTCTGGACCCCTCTCTTGCCATTCTCGCCCACACTTACTCCTCTCAGGTCTCATTTGTTCCCACACACCCAGTGCTGCCTGCCCTTTCCTCTGCTAGGGACACTGCTGTCACAGAGTCTAGATGCGGCTTCTTGCTGAAGTTGCAGCTGCTCCATGATACCTTCTCAGGAAATTTGTTCCTACTAACTAGTCTCTTTTTTTTATTGGGAGAAAATATGGTACATAGAATTGGATTAAACTTAATCTTTGGTTCCTAAAACATTCTCATCTTGGAGCTTGGCACTGCTTCTTTATTTTCATTAGGTATTTTATTTTATTTATTTTTTTCATTAGGTATTTTAAATAACGTACTAATTACTTGTCAACCCATCACACAAAACAAAAGCCAGGACCTTGACAATAATCTGCATTATATAATTCCTCAACACACCCTTCTGCTCCCCTTCACTAGAACTCTGTGTTTTTTATACATCTGCTTTCATTTATATGCCATTTCATTGCATCTATATGTATTGATAAAAAAGAATATATATACATATATTATTTTAGTTGTTTTTATCTTTATTAAATAGGTTATCGATTTGCATGTTACTTTTTAGGACTTTTTTCAATCAATATTAGATTGCTGAGCTTTATATGTTATTCTTGCTCATTCTTTTTGGTTACTATCAAATATCTCCTTATGTGGTTTATTCTTCTCAATTACTTGCCATTTCATCACTCTGTCTTATTTTCTTCATAGGAAATGCCTATATCTAAATTTATTAATTTATTTACTTGTTTACTGTTTCTCACCATTAGAACATAAGGTTTTTTTTTTTTTTTAAGATCATTTATTTATTCATGAGACACACACACACACACACACAGATAGAGAGAGAGAGGCAGAGACAAAGGCAGAGAGAGAAGCAGGATCCCTGCGGGGAGCCTGATGTGGCTCCATCCCAGGACCCCATGATCACACCCTGGGCACAAGGTAGATGCTCAACCATTGAGCCACCCATAAGGTGCCCAGAACATAAGTTTTTTAAAGACATAGTTATATGTCTTATCTGCAGTATCTCCAGTTACTCATTTAACAAATACCATATAAGTAAATGAATGAGTTATTCACACCAGACCAATTGAATTCCTTGTAATTTCCCTAATATTTCAGGTTGTTTTGTATCTCTTGCCTTTCTTCTTTTTTCTACCACTCAATTTTTTCTTCCACTTAATTTCTTTGTTATTTTAAGCAACTAACATGTGCTTAAAATCTATACCTGTTTATATTTACAAATTAGAAATGGAGACTCACTAATATAGAAGTGTCTTGTGAAAATTAAATGAAATACATGATGTAAAATGCCTGACACATACTAAACACACAGTACATAGTAACAAGTATTGCTATTACTGTACCTATTACTTTATCACTTGGAACAAATATAATCCCCATATTCCTGAGAAATTTTTTCATCCAACAACATCCAACCTCCACCCCCTCACGATAGCTCTCTCTGGACATACTTCCATACCACGTGTATATAGACCTGTTCTAACACTTACCATGCTGCTCTGAATTTGTTACCATACTTCTCCTTCCATGTAATCCACAACTAAGCTATAAACTTTTTGTTTTAGGGACTATGTCTTATTTGTAAGACTTGTGAATGACGAGTTCCCTTTCTTCTTATACCATGCTCACCAAATACCCTTCAGATGGCTAATTCCATATGCCAGTTATTGTAAGCCACCTAGATTCAATTAACCTGCAGGCACAAACAGTATCTGCTTCCTTGAGCTGTACACTAACAATTGAGTTTAGAAATGAGGGACTCAAAAGAGGTGCTAAGTTTGAGGAGCCTGCTCCAGGTGGCAGGGTGACTAACTGAATTTTCCCTACAACTGAATTTTTCCTATAACATACTTTCTTCATCATGGTCCCTCTTATTTCACATCACTTCTAATTTACATCTTTGAATTTAGATCAATGCAGTTGTGAACTTTAATTTGTTTCTTTCTCTTTGTCTTTGATCTTTTAAATTTCCTACTACTTACAATATATTTTCAGTTAATTGTGTACTGGCTGCTAAAAATTAAAATGATTTAACACTGAGTGTTTGAAAAGCAATAAACATAATCCCTAAGTGAAACTAGTTTAGTACAAATATATTTATAATTTTCACATTTGTACCAATGTATTGGAGATGTCTTAATGTTTATCATGTTACATGAAAAATACAATATAACCTAGAGATGAGAAATCTTCATAACATGGAAGTGAAATGAGATTTCATTTAACCAACATGACCCTTTAATTACATTTTTTATTTTTCTTGCACCATTAATTACTAGGGTTATGAGATAGTACATCTAGCAAGGCCTCCATTTGAGTACTTTAATACAGCCATACAAGATGTGAGAATCTAACACTCATGTTCATTTATTCTATAAAACTTAACATACACAAGGGAAGAAATTTAAGTGAGAGACATTAAAAACTATGCTAGAAAAATGAGTTAAAAATATAGAAGTTAATACTAAACAGGGTATGGGAGTGGGGGGCAAAGTAGGAATCACCAAATATCACTTGTTATTGACAAGGGACTAAATGTGGAGGGAATGAATTAAAATCATAATTAAAGAACTTCTAATTAGATTCACTATAATATTTCAGTTCTTAATACCATCAAGAAACCTAGTTTAGCTTGAACCCTGCTTGTAGGGCTTTTCAGAGTAAAGTGGTTACTGGGTATATGACAGTACGAGTATAAAAAAATCCACCAGGTAAAGAAAAATATTCTTATGATCCAGTTTAAACAAGTGCAGTCTAATACTGAAATAGACTATTTTACTCATGAAGGTTCATAGTACCTCTTATTCACTGTGTTTCCTATATTAATTGGGCAATGATAGGGGTTTTCAGGTCATTGCCAAAAATTTTAGCCTGACGTTACCCCATCTCATCACCAATAATTTTAATAGCACAAAACATTCTTTGCTCTAATGAGTAGTCTAACAGTCAAATATCCTAGCAACTACTTTTTCTAATTGTCTCTACCAATAAGACTGGTACCTAAGAGAAAAGGCTAAGATAAATCACTAGAATTTCCTTTTTCTTAACATAAGAATTGAATATCACTTAGCTACTTAAATTTATAGTAATGTCTTCCCTGTATTTAGAAATATTCATTTGTCTTCTTTTTAATAAGAAACTAGAAGAGAAATTCTGCAATCACAGGACAAATGTGGAGTCAAGCCAAAGTGACACATTCATTTTTGTTCTTCCCAAGAACATCTTCAGTTGTGTGTACTTGAAAATGACAAAAGGAAAATAACTATGTGAATATAAAAAATCATATAGCTACTGTAGCATTTATACATATTACGGCCCAGCCTTCAGATTAGTTTTCAGTGAATATTAACTATTATGTCTCACTCTACTGATAGAGTTTCCAACAGGTTTGAAATATAAGCCATAGACCCAAAAGGACTGTTGATTATTTTAAGTGATGCTTATGGCTAGGTGTTCTGTCGCTACTGAGAGCAATCTTTTCTATCTCACAAATTATAAAGAAATATTTGGAGCATAGCACTCTTTTCAAAAACACATTATTAAAACAAAAAAAGACATTTTTCCCCTTTAAGAAATGTCATAAATATGATTCTACTTCTATAATACAGTCTCTTCACTCTGCTAATCATTTAATGTACAAAGTATGTCCTCGATATAATACATTAAAGATAAAACTGTCCTTATGAAACACTGAAATAGACTCTCTTCTTGAAAATAATAAAAATTAAAACATAAACAAAAAATGCCACCATCTTTGTGTATTGGAAAGGCTTAGATTCCAGTGACTGTAATTTCAAAATGGTATTAGGAATAAAAGGCAAATATATGAAACATCCTGGTTAAAATAGGGAGGGGTGAGGTCCGAGGAAAGGTGAAGAACAGATGCCCTGTTGAAACACATTAATATTTTAAAAGTTTTCAACATATAGAACAATGGAACTGAATAAATAAGCCCCTGCATATACAATCAACTAATATTTGACAAAGGAGCTATGAGTACTCAATGGGGAAAGGATAGTGTCTTCAAAAAATGGTGTTGGAAAAGCTGGATAACCATATGCAGAAAAAATAAAATTGCATTTCTGTCTTACACCATTCACAAAAATTAACTTTATGGATTAAAGACTCAAATATAAGACCTGATACTATAACACTCCTTGAAATTAGAACTAAATCACAACAAGAAGTTTGGAAGGACTTCAAACACGTGGAGGTTAAGGACCATCCTGCTAAAAGATGAAAGGGTCAACCAGGAAATTAAGGAAGAATTAAAAAGATTCATGGAAACTAATGAGAATGAAGATACAACTGTTCAAAATCTTTGGGATGCAGCAAAAGCAGTCCTAAGGGGGAAATACATTGCAATACATGCATCCATTCAAAAACTGGAAAGAACTCAAATACAAAAGCTAACCTTACACATCAAGGAGCTAGAGAAAAAACAGCAAATAGATCCTACACCCACTAGAAGAAAACAAAGGAAAGAAGTTCCTTGACATCGGTCTTGACAATGATTTTTTGGTTATGACACAAAAGCACAAGCAACAAAAGCAAAACAACAAGTGAAATTACATCAGACTAAAAAGGTTCTGCATAGTAACAGAATTAATTAAAAAATGCAAAAAAAAAGTTGTAGAATCAAAAAACATATATACTTGCAAACAATATATCTGATAAGGGGTTAATATTCAAAATATGTAAAGAACTCAAACAATCCAATGAAGAAATGAGCAGAGGAACATAATGGACATTATTCCAAAGGAGACATCCAAATGGCCAACGGGTACATGAAAAGATGTTCAGTATCACTAACCATCAAGGAAATCAAAACTACATTGAGATATCACCTCATACTTGTTTGAACAACTATCATTAAGACAAGAGGTTGACAAGTGTTGGTGAGGATGTAGAGAAAAGGAAACACTTGTGCACTGTTGGTAGGAATGGAAATTGGTGCAGTCTCTATGGAAAACAGTATGAAGTTTACTCAATTCAAATGGTAAACAGAACCCCTATATGATCCAGCAATCCCACTCCTGGGGGTATATAACTAAAGGAAATGAAAACAGGATTTTGAAAAGGTATCTGTACTCCCACATTCATTACAGTATTATTTACAATAGTGAAGATATGAAAACAACCTAAGTGTCAGCAGATGAACGGATAAAAATATGTGCAACAATATTATTCAGCTACGATCAAGAAGGAAATCCTGCCATTTGTGATAATATGATGGACATTTAGGGCATTTTGCTAAGTCAGACAAATGCTATATGATTTCACTTATAAGTGGAAACTAAAAAAAGCAAACTTTTAGAAACACTGAGTAGAATGGTGATTACCAGGGGCTGAGGTGTGAGGAGATTGGAGATAGATCGATTAAGGGTACAAACTTATAATTATATAAATAAGTTCTGGAGATCTCTTGCACAGCACAAAATAATGATTATAGTCAACAATAGTATATTAAACTCAAAGTTTCTAAGATATTAGATCTTAGTTGCTCTTACTAGAAAAAAAAGATGATAATTATGTGACATGCAGAAATAGTAGCTAACACTACAGTGGTCATTGTAGTGCAATATATAAATGTACCAAATCAACATACTGTACACCTTAAAAGCGCAACATTGTATGTCAGTTACATGTCAATAAGAATAAGGTAAAATAGTTTGATGCATTGAACTGGCTAAATAATTACATTTGTGGCACATATATTGACTTCTAAATTAGAAAAACCTAGATTCAAATTTTTATTTGATAGCCATAAAATCTCTAGAAAAGTATCAAATATTTTTGATTTTTAGACACTTGGTTTGTAAGTGAGAATAGTAACACTTCCCTAATAAGTAAATGAGAATTTATATTTATATTTATATTTATATTTATATTTATATTTATATTTATATTTATATTTATAAATCTAGTGCCATATCTGATAAAGAGTAGATACCCTGCACAGCTTAAAAATTTTTCCCTATCCCCAATCTTCTCAGTGTATAAATCAGGATAACTTTGGGTCAAGTGCAATTAAAAAAAATAAAAGGCTCAAGCAGCATGTAAAATAGGACTTTCATCATTGCATATAAGAAGTACTCCAGGAATAAGGTAGACACATGGTTGGTTAATTTATAGCTTAAAGATATCTTGGTTTCAGGTTTCCTTCATTTTACTGTCCTGCTATTCTCTACATCCCACTGAAAAAGTAGACCCCATCCCATTAGTTTAATCTTACAGGAAAGAAAATCTTTCCCAGAAATCCATCAGCAGATTTATTTCACAACTCTTAAGCGTAATTACAAAGTAATCTCCATGTAGGCCTCCATGCTCTAATGGAGATCTGGCAAGGAGAATGGACTATCATGATTTGTTTAGACTTAGAGTTGAACTCTGAGCCACAGGTAGGATCATCTTCCCTGAAGGATAGATAGGAAAAAAACAAAAAACAAAAAACTGTTCTTTTAAATGGGAAGAAAAGGTAATGGTTTTGGGCTGGTAACCAATTAGCTTTACTCATATTGGATTTCAAAACTATATTAATTTTTCCTTGCAGTAGTTTTATGCTTAGCATAACTTGTCAAGCAGAAGAAGGATTCTTAGCTAACATTGCTCAGATTTCCAATATGAGACATTATAACGTTAAGCTAAATGAATGGATTGGACTAGATTTAATAGTTTTTAAACTATATTATTTTAAAGAACTCCTTTTTGAAATGAAATTTTCTGGAGAAATCTTACTGTAAGAGATAAAGCTAGATCTGCGCTGGTTGAAATGAAGCACTGCATGCCCTTATGCCCCAGCTTGCTGTCTGACATCCTTAGCCACCTATTCAGAACATTTACTATGAAAACCAGTGTAGTAGGTCTTTAGAGTCCCTTCTAGTCTTTCAATTTCTATGAAATTGTCATTATGTCATTCTGCAGCAATTTGCTAGCACATTAGTTTGCTCCAAGAATCTTTGCTAGGCTACACATATTTATGATAGGACAAAGGGATGATACAAAAATATCAAATTATCATATAACAACAGCAATAAGCTAGTTGTAAGGAAAATGCAAAATCAAAACCAAACCAAATCAAAACAAAATCACTGTAAGTTTGCCCTGAGCAACACTGAAAGCAGTGGATGAGAATTCTGATCATCTAGAAAGACATATGGGAAAGTCACCAAGACTGTTTAAGATGCTAATCACAGGTCAGATGTAGCTCCCATATGAATTACCCTGAACCATGAAGTTTTTAAAGCCATTTCTGTGTGAATCTTACTTTTATCAACAAGTGGGTAACTTTTAAAAAGAAAAGGCAATTGCTTTTAAGCAAAAAATAGAAATATTCTTTAATTAAACCATATTAGGAAAATAGGGGAAACAAAGTACTGTCTTATGCAAAATAAACTAGGAGGAAACCTAGCCAAAAAAATTTCTCAAAAGATCGAAACATTGTCTACTTTGATGTCATAAATATGAAAGCGGCCAGTGAATGCCTGGAAAATAAGAAATCTCAGTAAATATTAACAGAATTTGTTATTGACTCTGAATCTCACAAACAGTGGAACTTAGGGTCAATTGCTTAGTAACAGGATGAAACTTAAAGACAGAATAATATGCAGTTGTTTATTTGAAGTGACATCTACAGAGATCATAGAAGATGCTGGGCTATTAAGGAGAATCTGAAGTTTTCCATTGGGGACTAAATCTCCAGTTGTAAAGTCATAAACAATGTTTCTTATTGATATATTTTAAAACTTTTTCACTAAGCTGATGGAGGTCAAAGCTTGGCATTCAATTATAATGCATAAATATGCCAAGCCCAACTCTTTATTGAAAGATCCTACAATTTCCTTACATGAAATATGTCTCTTTAATCTTTTCAGGGAGAAATCTTTGTTTAAGTCAATTAAACCTGCAAAGACTAATGGAATATTCTATCATGGGGAATTTAATCAATTCCCCAGTCTCTGTTTTATTAACAATGTCTACCCACCTTCCAACAACTCCAGCTCTGCAAAGGTTATGAAAGACAACCAAAATATATCGTTTGTGACTGATGGAGTAAATCAACCAGATGAATTTCTAGAAATACATGACTCCAATGTTATTCCCTAGGCCTCTGTCATGCCATTTGTCTGCCCCTCGTATGAGCTAGTCATGCAGTTGCTTATCTAAAACCATTCTGATAATCGAAGCTTCCTGTGTTCAGAAAAAGGACTAAAAAGCTAGGCAGAGACTATTTAAATATTAGTTTAGAATTTCAGTTGATTGGGAAAAAGAGAGTATGTTATATCCTAGAATAAATTTCTATTTTGAATGTCCTTAAAATATTATCTTATGATAAAAGTAAAGTCACATCCAGTGAGTGAAGTCATCCTTTAGGTGAGCGGGACCCCAAAACAGTTAATCTAGATCATCATTCTGATGTACCTGTTCACTTCCTTAAATTCCCATCTGTATAGGTATGACTTTGGTTTTCTGTTGTTTGGCAGATTCTGATAAAGATAATTATTTGCCTATGAAAATCTTGGGTAAATTGCATTTAAAGGAAGATTCAGTGCCATGGAGGGGGTCAAGATTGTATTAAAGGAATACAAACAAATATTGATACTGAGTGAGACAATTGTAAAGGTACAAAGCCATTGGAAGCTTGACCTGCAAGAACAGTGTCCCCAAGAGACAACACCTTGGGGTTTCTAGGTTTGGTGAACAAACTACTTCGAACTGGAATTGAGGGGATCCCTGGTGGCTCAGCGGTTTAGCGCCTGCCTTTGGCCTGGGGCGTGGTCCTGGAGTCCCGGGATCGAGTCCATCCTGGGAGCCCGCTTCTCCCCCCTCCTGTGTCTCTGTCTCTCTCTCTATGTCTATCATAAATAAATAAATAAATCTTTAAAAAAAAGAACTGGAATTGATAAGAACACAAAAAATAAATAGGAGAAAATCTGTATCACATATGTCCAGGCATGTTAAAACTAAAAAGAAATATCAAGTACAAATACACTAAGGTCAACCAAATCATGGAAGATCTTTATGACTACTTCTTTCTCTAAAATAATAGGCAGTGTAATATATATTTTTTTCTTTTTCATGGGGATTTATGAAAAATTTCAGAGGAGATGAGAGTTTACAGTGTGAAAATATTTCGTAAAGGATGGCTGTGCCAGGGATCTCCAAGAATACATCGTATTTGGAGAGCCACTGCAGAGATTAAGGGGAATCAAAATATAGTTGTGTTCATTGCTAAAAGTGACTACAGAGGCCATATTAAGGATCTATAGTTTAAAAAGACATAAGTGGAATCTAGAAGAATCTACATGCAGGTTTCTTTATGCTTTCTCCCTCCCATGGGGGACAGCATTCTCTCTCAAGCAATAAGCATGCAGGGGTACGTGTGCAATGTTTCTTCAAGGGAAGCCCATTAGTGTCTTGGTGCCCAAAGTTTTTATTAAAGCTGGTCATATACCAGATGCCTTCTGCCAAGTACTTACTAAAATTCCAAAAACACTCAAGGAAAGCAGGTGTGCAGCATAAAACCCATTGTTTACATAACAACCATTCTTATCAGTTGGGGAATGGGGGGACCATTCCAAAATCCAAGTTCTCAGATATTAGTCATGGACTAACCTAGCAAGCAGGATTTTCTATGAATATCAGTTTCAGGTCTGTGATGCTAATGCTTCTCTCTATATTAATAGTTCCAAAATAGCTTGCCATATACTAATATGCAACATAATTAATAAACAATATAAATACTAAATAGTAATATAAGTTAATAAAGGCTATGTAAAAAGAGGTTATTAAATTACAAGAACATTTTAGTTTTGGTAATATGTAACAAAGACACGAAGGGAAACAAATATAACAGAAGGAAGAGAAAGATAAAACAAAATATTTTTTCCTCAGTGAAAAGGAAACCATTTTTAAATAATACAGGAAAAATGTCATTAAACAACTTTAAGACTTCTGGGCTTCCAAAAGCATGTAGTTATGCAATGTAGCTGGATGATAAATTTTAGTGGTTAAAGCTCAAATGTTGCAAGATTATGAAATATAGTTTAAAATTCTATTATTCCATATCATATATTGCACACGTTAAATTGTTGATAGACTAATCCTAACCCCAATATATTTGGGACTGAGTCTGCTCAATTCACAGCTAAGCAAAATGGAGAAAACTGGAAGACTTCTCACCAAAGTGCCCCTAAAATGCTTACAAAATTCAGACAAAGGATCTAAAGGGAAAAGTTAAAAATACTTTAGTTATTGAACTAAATGAATGACTCAAAAAGTCAACTTTAATGATATATAAAGGGCCCTTATATAGACACTCTGTATCAAATAAAGCACCTGAGGCTTAATCTAAAGCATGGAGGATTTAGGTTAGACAAAAGTAAACATTTATGGTCAATGAGAGTTGTTTAACACAGGTAAGTATCACAGATTCTTCCTTGGAAACATTAAGACTAAAAGGATTATATAGCAAGGAGTTTAAAATCATAGACTCTCCATCCAAACTGCCTAAGTTAGATTCTAACTCCTATTAAACTGTGCATCCCTAGGAAAGTAATTTAACCTCTCTGTGCCTTAGTTTACTCATTTACAAAAATGAACTAGTAATCACGTTGTTATGAATAGAAACCACATGTAAAATCCCTAGAATCGTCCTTGCCATCTCTCTCTTTTTTTTTTTTAATTTTTATTTATTTATGATAGTCACACAGAGAGAGAGAGAGAGAGAGGCAGAGACACAGGCAGAGGGAGAAGCAGGCTCCATGCACCGGGAGCCTGACGTGGGATTCGATCCCGGGTCTCCAGGATCGCGCCCTGGGCCAAAGGCAGGCGCCAAACCGCTGCGCCACCCAGGGATCCCTGCCATCTCTCTTGAGTACTGGATGCACATTTGCTAGTCTCATCATCTTCTATGGGTAACATATTGTTTGTTATGTGGGTTGTAAATGGAGAGGAATAGTGGAGTTATGTGGTTAGAGACATGAGTCACAAATGGTTCATATTCTTGAGGAAGCTCATGAAGTAGTGGAAAAGGTGGTCACAGACACCTCTACATACCATATGGGAGGGAGCTCTGGGAACTGGTATTGAGCATTGCCAGTGTGAAAGTGAACAGACCTGGGCACCATCATTCATGATGAATGAATTAGTGAATTCATCATTAGATCATGCTGTTTCATGGGCAGTGGTGTGGAATCCATAAGTGAAAAAGTGGGTGGGAATTCAGAGCATGGAGAGTCAATGTACTGCTTGATTTTCAGCATATTGAGACTTTCTACAGTTTACATCAGCCTATTTGAATGAGTTTATAAAACTCACTCAAATGTAGATCATTTGTGTGTGTGGGGGGGGGTAGTGGGTGTTGTAGGATGGTAGGACCAAAAAAAGCTATCCAAGCTCTTGACTTGTGATAATCACTGTAGGTGATACTGTTTTCTCCTTAAAATGCAGATAATTATCTCCTTCTTAACTTATAATTAACTACTAGGGACAGGCATATTCTAGAAAATAGCTGTTATAAAAACCAAGACATGAAAAGTAAAATGCTAAAAGCTTCTTTTTTTTCCCATTGCCCTTCCCATTTCAAACTTCAAAAATGAATACAATCTATATGTAGGCCTTTTTGGTTATGTAGGCATATATCAAAATATCACTATTCAATTAGCACTGCTTCATGTATAAACAATAGTAAATAATATTATCAAAATCTTAATGACAAACTTTTTAGTGTTCAGAAATACAACTGGAACAAATAGTTCCAGAAACACACCAGTGAGTCTATGATTTGGACTCTAACTGAATTGGAGGCTATCGTTGCTGTTTTAAGGTATAGTGTAAACTAAATCACCTTCAAACATGTTGGAAAGAACTGAAACTAGTGAACCTTGATTTTTCACCCAAGAAAAAGCTATTTTCTAAGCATTCTACTGTGAAATTTGCTTACAGCAAGGAAAAAGAAAAGCAAAAATGATTTACCAACTGAATAAACCAAAGCAATTTTACTGTGCGTGCATTCTTAATGCTTAATACAACAATGGGCCGCTTCTCTGCATTGGAGTAAAAGATGGTTTTTTAACATAATGCATCCCCACAAACAAAGGCAAAATATGCAAAGAGAAAAGAAAGAAAATCTAATTGTTACTCTTTACTCTCATATATCTTTTCTGTGCCTTGAGCAGTAGTTCATTGAAAAAGTAGCTTTTTGTGGAGAAGAGATATGCAAGGGATAACAAGAAATAAAACTTGACCTTAGGGGATACATAGCACTTATGTGATGAATACCGAGAAAACTGTATAAACATTAAGGTAAAGAGATTCAGAATACATTTTGGCTGGTCCCTAAAACAAAATTTTTTGACTAGGTTTATCCAGATGCTTATATTTTCCATAGAACAGTGCATCCATACCGCAAAATGATAACTCCATGTCTTTGATTTTTTTCTCTGCAGCAAAATCATATACAGTTTCTACAATCCAGATCTCTACGTACACCTAGACATTTCTACGCAGCAGTTCAAAAAGATAAAATGCTTAAAACACTAGTGTAAATTAAAAATACGTCTTGATTTAAGTCTTACTAAACTAATGTTTTATACTCATATTCTCTACAGATCTCTAGAGCAATGGTCCCCATAGAGAGGCACAGTTTGCAGCACTCCTCAGTGTGCACAAAGGGGATTCCCTGGGATCAAGAGACAAAATGTGAGAAGTGCTACTTCTATTCATTCTTGAACTTTAAAAATAGGCAGAAATAAAACTAAGCTTTACTAATACATAATGTGTGGACTGATGTGTGGCCCTTAACACAGAGGGTGCGATACGGCCCTTTTCTGCACAGTATGGAGGAATCACAAGGGAAATGTTGAGGCTGCAGAGAGTGGGGCATGGCAAGGAAGGTCGGCCTCGCCCTTGCTTGACACATTGTCAACCTATTTCAACTTGTTGCAGTTTTACGTGGATGGTTCTGCTTAAAGGAGTTTATACATTACACCATCTAGTTTTAAACTAACCCTCCAGAAAAGCACAATAGCTTTCAAAAAGTTCTTCAGAACCATTGAGGAAACCCTATTAAGGCAAGAACAGGAAAACAGTAAAAAAATAAATAAATAAGCTGGTACTTCCTCTAACATACATTCTTCACCCACATTATGCGGTAGAAACCATGATGATCTAATCAAATGTGACAAGAAGCTGGAAAAAAAATTCAACAATATCAAGTAAACTATGCAATATGGATTTCTGTCTACTATCATTAATGACAAACCTGGCCTCAGCAAAGTTTTGTTCTTGAAATTTTAGCTAATAATAAAAGTGCATTTTAAGGTAATTTATAAATAGATATATATGTATTTATTTACATGTAAATATATATATTTATTTAGCAATGGGGAGTCAATTTAAAATTTAGAGACAAATGTTTGATCAACTAGTCAACTGCTTTAGACTAAGTTAGACATTTTAACAATGTTAAATAATAAAGTATTTTTTCCCACATTTCCTAATGGCATACACAAATATTTTCTTAGATTGGTCAATTCTATTACAAAGAAGGATGTAATTCATTTTTTAAGAGATTTTATTTATTTATCCATGAGAGAAATACAGAGAGAAGCAGAGACATAAGCAGAGAGAGAAGCAGGCTCCATGCAGGGAACCCGATGTGGGACTGGAACCCCATGTGGGACTTGATCCCGGGTCACCAGGATCGTGTCCTGGACCGAAGGCAGGCACCAATTTCTGAGCCACCCAGCTGTCCCGGTGATTCATTTTTTTTTTTAAGATTTTATTTATTTCTTCATGAGAGACATAGAAAGAGAGGTAGAGACATAGAGGGAGAAGCAGGCTCCCTCCAGGGAGCCCAATGTGGGATTTGATCCCAGGACCCTGGGATCACGCCCTGAGCAGAAGGCAGGTGCTCAACCACTGAGCCACCCACGCGTCCCTGAAGGATGCAATTTAAATACACATGGGAAAATTGCATGCAAATTTGAGCATTGAGAATTTGAAATAATATATCAATTTACCTTATGTGGAAAATTCTATTTGAGCCACTCAGGTGCTCCTTGAGTGTTATACGTTTAAAGCTGACAAACTAAATTAAGTTGCTATTGTATTTAGACAAATGTCACTTTTACTAGTTTCCAATTCTGTACTTCTGTTTATAGAAGAAGGGACTTCAGGGCACCTGGGTAGCTCAGTGGGTTAAGTGACCGACTCCTGATTTCAGCTCAGCATGATCTCAGGGTTTTGAGATCGAGCCCCTCATTGCTCTGCACTGGGTGTGGAGCCTGCTTGAGGCTCTCTCTCTCTCTCCCTCTTCCTTTGCTTCTTCCTCCTCTCTCTCTAATAAAAGAAATTACTTTTATAACAATGTCAACCAATGCTTATTAAGTGGTGGTTTTAACCATAGTTCTAAGAAATAATATGCTGGGCAATCAATAACATTGATTGTGCTAAATGCTTTGAAGAAAGCAAAATGACTGCCATGACATACTGTATTTAGTTTAGAAGGCTGCATTCTTTGAATATCAAAGTTAAGGATGAGAAAATAAATTTGGCATTCAAGTAAAGTATGCCACAATATTGGAATTTGGGTATCTTGGAAATTATTTTCATTTTTTCTCCAATATATATATTTATTTATTTATTTATTTATTTTTATTATCCAATATATTTATATATCATTCAATTATTAATTCATCTATTTCATGTATTCCATTAGACAATTATGAGAATATTAATTATATGAGGACTTCAAAAATCTCCTCAAATGAAATGACTTCCATTTACTTCTCAAATGCCAATAATACATGTGATTTTAAAGCAGAATTACCAATTGTGTTTGACTTGATTCATATGAAATTTGTTATCACCTGCTAAGTATTCACATTTGAACAGTGGGAACTTGTAGCCTAGTGAATCTGGACAAATATTAAAAAGTTAATCATGGATAATTCAGCAATTAAAATTATACATGGTCATTTCTGTCTGACAATTTGTGTGTCAGTGATTATTTCAAATGTGTCCCAGAATAATCATCCTCAAGGGAACCAGGTTTTATTTACAGTCTTGCTCCAAATTTCTGAACATATCTATATTAAATCAAAATGATGACAGAAAGCAACAATTTATCAATTCCTGGATTACATTCCTGTTTATGGATTGCTCTTACCACAAATAGTTTAAACCAAGATTTGAGTTCTTTCAAATATTGCTGCTTGCTGGACAAATAACAGTATTTTTGAATTTTTCACAAATTCAAAAAAGATCAAGACTGTCAATATTTTTCTTTGGTGATTTCTGATAGGAAGTAATAGGGTATATATTAGCAAACATTTTCCTCCTTTATTTGATGGGATATAAATCTCAGATGAATAAGTTTTCTAAATTTACAGATATAAATATGCAAACACATATGATAGTTCATTCAAAAGTTGGAGAAAAATGTATTTACCAAAATTTTACCTGGAAAAAAATACTTTCAAGAAATAAATTATTTCTCTATGTGATTACAGGTAGTCTCACTTAGCAGGGCTTTACACAATTAAAAATATCTATAATGAAAATTTTTGCAAAGATAATGGGTATAAGTAACAGAACATTTCCTCTTTCTTTTTCAATGTGATATTATGACATTTAAATTTAAAGGAACCACAATTAAACTTTGTGTAAACGTTTTTTTTTTTGTTAAGTTATTCAGGGATAGTCTTTTAAATTAGGAATGTCTTTTCCCTCACAGCAGGTTACTCATAGCCAATATTTAATTTCACACTTTGAATAATCTAAACTTAAAAGATGCCTAAACAAATTCTTTTAAAAAATAGGGGTCATATCTGTCCTTTCTTCAGTATTAAGTCCCTAACGAATATTACAGTGTTTGGCTGGTAGTTGGCACTGAAATATTTGTAAATATATTATTCTTTTTATTTCTTAATGATTTCATTTATTTATTTATTTATTTATTTATTTATTTATTTATTTAAAGATATTATTTATTTACTCATGAGACACACACACACACACACACACACACAGAGGCATAGGCACAGGCAGAGGGAGAAGCAGGCTCCATGCAGGGAGCCTGACATGGGACTCGATCCCGGGTCTTCAGGATCAGGCCCTGGGCTGAAGGAGGTGCTAAACCAGTGTGCAACCCATGCTGCCCGATTTTATTTATTTATTAATTTGAGAGAGAAAGAGTATTTGGGGGAAGAGTGGCAGAGGAACGAAGAGAATCTCAAACAGACTCCTTGGTGAGTGTGGAGCCTGACATGGGACTTAATCTCACCACCCTGGAATCATGACCTGAGCTGAAATCAAGAGGTTGTTTGACCAACTGAGCTACCCAGGCAGCCATAAACTATATTATTCTTATAAAAAAAATCCAACAGTCACATGATCTTGGACATCTTATGCTTTTCTGGTCCACCTGTCCTTGGTTAAAAGTCTTCAAAGGGATATTTTATAGTTATAACTGAGATTCATATATATGAAACACTATGAAAATATAAAAGGAATGGAATATATAACATTCCTCCTATCTATGATGCCATTTTCAATATGTTTTTAATGATTTGCCTTTAATTCACATTTCCTTTCAGATTTTCACTCTCTTTCTTCCTCTGGAATTTTGAGCTGTATCTCTAAATCCATTTTTAAAAAATTAGACTGCAAGCTGAGAAAAAATGCTGTTCAAAGAACAAAACCTGACAAAAAAAAAAAAAAAAACTGACTAAATAAATAGATTAGTCCTAGAGCTTTCTTTAGTTTTGCTTACAGACACACACATACCACACAAACACTAAAGCATGACAGTTTTACATAATGGCTGGAGAGGTAATCATCTCCTACCAATTGAGAAAGATTGGTAAAAAACAAAAACAAAAACAAAAACAAAATGTGTTGTCTTATTTTGAAGAAGTAAAAAGATGGCTATTCTACTATATGTTTTTGGATGGTGGCAAAGGGGATTAAAAATGTTTTTCTAGACACCTCTATGCTAGTTTTATGTTGATAGTATTTAGTTTTGTTCTATTTTCACTTTTAATGATGTGTGAAATCTTGACTAGCATAAAAATTATACTTACTGTGTTTTTTTTACCCACTAAGAAAAGGCTATTTGTTCTGTATAAATGTTGCAAATGAACATGCCCACTCCATAATTCAATAGTGCATTTCATTGATACTTGATAAATGTGGTGCATGGAAAAACCTAAGCAGGTTTGACAGCATTTCTAAGGAAACATGTAAATGTCTTAATAATAATATTTAAATTAATGATGAAGCCTCCAAAAATTAAGAAAATGAGATTCAGAGGCTTAAATGAATCATCAGCTTTCCAGAGAACGACAGTCTAAAGTGGGATTTGAATCCAGGGTACCACCAATGCCATTGCTTTGTTTATTCAAACTATAACACCTCACACATTGTGTTATGTTTTGTCAAATAAATCCCCTGAAAATAACCCTGGTTATTTCAAATCCTGTGTTAGTCTGACACATAAAAACACTAAACGCTAATGCTTAGGTTACTAGATGAATGGACATATTTGAAATAATATTTACATGTAACAATACTCTTGAAAAATCATACCAAGAACAAAGAAGTTTTCAAAAGTAAGTTGACTCTTCTGAAAAATGACTGAGCAGTTTGATCACTTAAATCATTACCAATACCATTTTCTATTTGAATACACTTAAATGGGATTACGTTAATTTTTTCTCATTTGTCTTCACAGCCATTTAAATATATCGTTCATTTATCATTTAAAAATAATAACAAATGAATAAATTAATTTTCCAAGTGATTAAATGATTTGCCAAATGCCCCAAGATCTAACGCATAGCAGAGCTGTGTCTCTTAATCAATCATTTTATTTCTTCCTATTGAATTAGTGACCCTTAATCTAAGAATCTGAGAATCCCTGAAATTGAATGTCTCTGTGAATGCACTTTTGAGATAAGCTCTATAATTTTCTTAAAAATCTCAATAGATTTGATAATTCAAATCTTCTAAGAACTATGAGCAACTCTTTTATTTAAAAAAATCTAAGAATTTTACGTATTTTTAATTGTTTTTGTTTAGATCAGTTACATTTACAATAATGAATGATATGTGACTGCAGTGTTTCTTCAGTGTTCCAGATAGACACTGAATTTCAAATTCAATCATTGCAATGTCAATAGATTGAACACTACTGAATCATGGGTATTCGATGCTTAAGATTATTCAAATAATCGGCATTCTATATACATTTCAGAGTGTGAATTTATTCTTAGGGTTCTCTAGCAAAGCCATCTTAGGCATGCAGGGGACAGGTGAAGAGCACTGCACTAGGAGAAAGGGGTGGTACCTCACAGAAGTGATGATGGTGTTCTCAGGCCATTAATTCTACTCTGAACCCAATGAAATGCAGTCAGTATCCTCCTCACTGAGAGAGGGCTCTGTTTTCATTTCCAATCCATTCCCTCCTATGAGCGTCAAGTAGAAACTCTTCCCAAAGCCTCTACTGCCACCATGCCTACTCCTGAGGGAGGGAGTTACAGTGTCTGTTTACAAAAATACCAATGCCCCAGACAAATTAAATCAGAATCCTCTCCTCTCTTCTTTTTCCCCTATTTCATCACCCCCCAATCAAACAAACAAAGCAAAAAAAAAAGAAAAATCAGAATTTGTATAACTCTTTCCTAATTTTTTTTTTTTAATGGGAAGCCAGGCTTAAGAAACATTAGCATAGAGTTTTTCTGTTCAGTAAAGCCAACTTAGGTAAAATCCCATGGGAGGTTACTAATACATATAGAGAACTGTCTGAGCATACTTCCCAAGTAGGAATTTTAAAGAGTTTATTTTTTCCCATCACAGTTTTGGGTGCAACTAACAGTGGCCTCATTCTCTGGGTTGTCTGTAAAGCTCTTACTAGCTCATCCTGTTGCTGGGCCTGTGTGGACTATGATTAGGCATTTAATAAATATATTTAATTTTTAGATCTTTGTGAATGGGAACATCAATTTGACTTTAGCATACTCAACTTTTGTAAAGGATTTAGAAACACTTTTCCGAACAAAAAGGCAGACTCTATGTTTTATGTAGGGCCACTTATTTTAAAAAGTTGATTATTACATAACACACACTGATCTATTGCAAACTTGTTCTATCTCATCTGTTTTTTGTCAGAGTGACATGAAGTCTCTCCTTTTCCAAGGTAAAATAGCTATGATAATTTGTTAGCCCTTTTGTTGTCTGGTTATCAAAAGACACGAATGACACTTAGGATTTGAGAGCATGCAAATTATTTCTTAATCTTTATATATTCCCTGTATTGCCAATTAGCCTAAGAAATGAAAAGAGAGGAAAAGCATTATTCCCAACAAATCAGCATAGATGATAAACGCTTTTCAACTGCAATTTTGTTTAGTTCTCTATTTTTTTTTCATTTATAGTGGATATCATTCATGTTGTCCACTATAAAAATAAGTTATCCCTAGGGCATTTCCTTTATCTATCCTAGTTTTAGCCATATCACTCACTGTAACTGCTGAGATTAATGCAGCTTTTCAACCATCTTTAAGCAAGAATATTCAGATGCTTTAGCAGCTGCCCAGCTTCTTAAGAACTCACTAATCCTTTAATCTCCAGACACTTTTTTTTTCATAAAAGATTCACAAGCAAAACAAATGCAATATGGATCAAAAAATTTAATCAGAATGCTTAAAATGCAATTACATTCATCAGGGTGTTCTGTTAGGCTGGGTATTAAATCTGGGCTTTATTCAATATCCTCCTTTTATTATAAAGCAATATTTTTCCACTCTGTAAACCATCTGATCCCTAGGCTAATGTCCTCTCTGCTAAATATTAAAAAGAGAGAGTAGTATGAAAAATGAGCTGGAGAAATATTTCACTTTTTTCAATGGAAAAAGTTCAAATCGGACTTTCTGAAATCTTGTCTTATAAATGACCTGGTAATTTGACCACCTGGAATTCTAAAGTTTCGCTTTCAAACAGTAGCTACAGGATCATTATCCTACTTTAAATGTCAAAGGTGTATCTTCCTACACACCTCCTCAATTGAGTCGACAATTTGAATTTGAAAATAACAGTCTCTTGTTACGAATTCAGTAGTTGCAATGTTTAAAGGGAATGCTGGTTTCTTCATGAAAGCAGTGGTCCCACAATTTTTTTTAAAAAGTCCATCTTGGTTCTATTTCTCCAATTTTCTATTTCACATCTCATAGCATTCAACTGTAGCAATAGCTTTGAAATAAAGAGCTGTCCAGCACAGCATGATTTGAAACAGCTGGCTGCTTCTTTTAAGTCTATACCCTAGCTATAACACAGTGGTTGGAGTTTTGTAAGACATATGGAAGTTAAGTGAAGCAGTGGAGGGAGTTCAGGGATTTCCTCGACAAATCCCTCCTTGGAGTAAGAGAATCTTACTCAAAGATGCAGATGCACCAAGGCCTTCCGCTTTGCTTATATTTAGTATATTAGTATATTTCGTGTATTATTTGTAAAATTTGTATAAATGGCCCAACTATGCACAGAGCCAGTTTTCCCTATTTTCCTTCCACAAATGATTTCTGCAAATGAAAAACAAAAAATAACTCTTTCAATTCTGATTTTCCCACATTAGGTGAAAACAGAAGCAACTGACTGATGCATCATCCTTTAATCAGTAATCACGATTATTGCAATAATGTTAAAATCTATTATATATAATTTATTTAGTTCCCACTTACTATGCTACCAAGTGATCCTGCATGAAGACACTCCAAGGACTGGCAAGGGGTTTCAAGTGGCTCAGTGCACAACCTTCTGTGTATTCTCTAAAGGCTGGGAAACTGCCACAGACAAAAATACTTATAGAACAACAGTTGCTGTGACTGGCAGTAGTAGTTTTGTTTCTTTAAGTCTTCCTATGTGTCAGGCTCAAAGTGCATTATTTTATATTTCATCTTCATAATAGCATTATGGTGTTGCTCAGTGTTCAATATAAGCATGTCCCACCTATACTTCTTTGGCTATGATATACGTGGTTACTATAATTACTCATGTGACAGATGAGGAGACTAAGAACTAGAGAGGTTGTATACCTTGTAGAAGGTCATAATGGCAAGTAAGAGATGGAACTGGGCTTCAAATGCAGGCTGCATGACCTAAGATCCCTTGCTGTTATTTTCCAGACTAATGCTGCCTTCTAACATCAGCCTGTACCCTAGATTAAATTCTCTATCTGGTTGCAAGATATTTTGAAAAACAGTTTGAAATGTTATCTCCCTAATATTAGGCTCAACAGGTAAACCCTCTAGAAATCTGACTCTGGATAAAGTGGACTTCTTTCTGTGTAGAGGGTGTACCCCCTTGGGTCATGTATAGGATAGGCCATGAGCAGGCACACTGTAGCCCAGACAGCACAGGAAGAAACGGAACAAAATATTTGCAAGCAGTACAGTATGACAAGAATTTTCTCTCATATGGAGATTGAAATTGAACGTTGAATCATGACCTGGCCCCTAATCTAGCCTAAGGATGTAAGATGCCACAGGTTTAGGATTTCTTGCCTTCTGGGTTTCTTAAGTCTGCAGGCTGCATTCACTACCTGCCTTTTTAAGAACTGGGGAGTATCTGTGTCCTTGCATACTATTGTTTTGCATCTAGGTTGCTCAAAAGGTAAACTGAAGGGAGAGCAATCATGAGCCTTATCATAGTTGTTAGTCTTATAATATTTATGAACATGCATTTGTCTTTGTGGCCAATCCTGGTACATAAACATATGCAGAGAAGAACCCAGTGGGTTAGGGTTAGGCACCTGGAAGTCACCCACAGAATGTAGTATATTCTCTGAACTCTTCTAGAGATTCCAAATGCGAAGGTCAGCCAGGAGTAGTACATGAGTTACAAATGCATCAAAGTAAATCAGTAGTTTATCAGCTGGCATGCTAACTAGCAGATGCTCCTGAGCTTGACATCTGTCATACTTTAGTTTTTATAGTACATAAATTTACCTCCAAATAAGTGATTGGTATGACATTGAGCAAATCACATGTAAAATGATTTTTCCCAGGGTCCCTGGGTGGTTCAGTTGTTAAGCATCTCACTCTTGATTTTGGCTCAGGTCATGATCTCAGGATCCTGAGATCTAGAGCCCCTCCTTGGGCTCTGGGCTGGGAGTAGAATCTGTCTAAGATTCTCTTTCTCCTTCTGCCCATCTCTACCACTTATGTACCCTTTCTCTCAAATCAACCAACCAACCAATCAATCAATCAAACAAATAAAATGATTTTTCTCAGCAGATAATGTTCACGTTTTCTGCATAGTCCAATAATTCTCACATTAACCTATTTCTAAAATCCTTGCTAATTTTTAGCCTATAAAAAATGTGATTAGTGGTACATAAGCCACTAATCAAAAGTACAATTTTCTTTTTCTCTGTAGGAATATGGAATACAGATATTTTCCCTATAAATATCGACATGGGAAAAAGTGTGTACATATTATCTATCAACCAATTCAGGGCAATTCTGATAGCAAAAATATACATTAATGACTAACAATGAAAAAAAACAAGTATTCTGAGCAAACTGAAACATATGGCCACCATATTTATAAAGTACTAGGGAAGAATTTGTATTATTATTGTATATAATTCAAAATTTGTAATGTAATTCCTACTTCTTCATTACAATGGATTAAAGCAATTTTAATAAAACAATGCAAGTGCTGAATTATTATAGTAATAACATAGAATAACTATTTTTCTAACCAATGTTTAATTATCAAAATGGACATATATCTTGAACTAAGATTCCTTTAAAATAGGCATATGGTACTATCTCTTAGATCTTCTAAGTATGCCTTTATAGAGATTTTCAAAGTTAGTTATTATTATTGCTTTAAGAGGATGCAGCAACTTAATCATTATTTTTATGTTCTTTTTAAAAAGTCAAGATATTTACTTTTTATTCTCAATATGCTAAGTTACTAAGATCTTATTTATAAAGATAAAAGCATACATAGTCTCCGAATGACATTTTTATTAAGGTCATCTTTCTACACTGGCATTCCAAAAGAGTATAACCAAAAATATAATATCCTATGGCATAGCAAAGTGCAAATATAAAGAAGGTGGAGAGTAGCACATTCTATGCACAAACAGCGTATATTGGTTTTAATAATGACTGCAAGGGAAAGGTATAAAATATTCTAATAAAAGTTTCTCCATGTGGCTCAGCGTACTCATTAACCTCTTGCTATGTTGTTCAATAATATATCCAGAGTTGACCAAATTCTCTCAAGGGTATTCCTGGAACTGTAATATTTATGCCACTAACATTTCTATCTTCCACCTAAGCTCTAAGCTTCCATCACAGTTTTCATAAAATTATGTATTTGTTCACTGATAGTTGCCAGTTTTTAATTACCTTCCCTTCCCATTTAAGTTACAGTGATAAGCAGCAACTTGTCATATTAATAATTACCCTCTGGGGATTCTAGAATGCTTTGTCTAACTCTGTGCTGAAATTTTGTTATGTGTTGAGGCTGAGTTTTGAGTCCTTTCACTGCAAATTTATATTCACTTATTCTCTAAGCAGTAATAAAAAAATTATTCACCTGACATAAGTATTTATTTATTCAAAAAAGGTGAGAAATTGCTTCAAGGATTACAGAGAACACTAACATAAATACAGTTTATTCTTACTCTCAATTAAACATATAATCAAGCAGAGGAGAAAGATAATTACAGACAACTTCAAGTATTAAATAATATTTGAAAGAACAGGTACAGCTTTCTACAGGCAATCAGAAAACAGAAAGGATTTATGATTGGGGCAAGCTAAGAAGACTTATCAATAAGCCGACAATTGTGAGAGATGGAGTAAAAGATTATTTTGGAGGGTAGCACTGTCATGGCTGAAAAGTAGAAAGAATAAGGTGTTTGAAGATGGCATAAATTCATATGGCTGAAAATATAAATTTATATGTATACTAATTCATGTTAAATAATGAATGGGCCAGTTCACAGTTCATTAATCAAGAGTTCAATATTCTTTTTTAAAAAATATTTTATTTATTTATTTATTCATGAGACAGAGAGAGAGAGGCAAAAATACAGGCAGAAGGAGAAGCAGGCTGCCTGCAGGGAGCCTGAAGTGGGATTCAATCCCAGGACCCCAGAATCATGAGCTTAGAGCCAAAGGCAGATGCCCAATACCTAAGCCACCCAGGCATCTCAAGAGTTCAAGATTCTTTCTAGACAGGTAGTATAGCACTATTTAAACTTATTTTCTTTTTTCTTCGAATTGCAGCATATCTACAGCTAAGTGATAATAGCAATTATATTAGGATTCTGAAGACTGTAGATTCTGACATGTTCCCAAATATATTCATTAGGTTTAAGGAAAGATACTTGGAACTTATACTCAATACAGTTCCAGAACTGTGGCTAATCTTAAATTGTTTCAGAGACTCATTGAAAATAATTTATTTCAGAATTAATCAGCCGGCAATAAAACTGATAACAGATAAAATGGCATACATCAAGTTTTGAAAAAACATTTATAAAGATATACAAAAATTGATTAGAGAAAATGGGACTCAGTAAGAAATTAAAGCTGTAAGGAAAATTCACGAATGAGAGGACCCATCAGATAATGTGAACTAATAAAGCAAACCATGATTTCAAGATCTACAAAGAAAATAATTTATCCAATGAAATAAATGTGGTAGGGGAAAAAAAAGCAAAATAGAAAAATTGTATGTCAAAATATGTTCAGAAATTAAACTGCCTTAATACAGTTCAATCAAGAAAATAATTTTAACATCCGCACTAGGTCAAAGGAGCAGAAATAAAGCATCTACTGGGTCATCAAAGTTATGTGGTCCAATTATTTTGAACCCATTATAGTATTCTTCTTTGTTAAACTAGAAGCCCTTGCTTCTTTTTCATTTTTATATTAACAAGATTTACCACAAGTTTTAAAGTATGTTAAATAGGAAATACATGTGTGTTGAATAAGTGGTTACGGTAAAACTGAGCCTTGCGCATAACCATAAAATGTTCATATTTATCAGAATCGCATTGCATCTCATAGGTACTTAAGAACACGTAACAGTGCCTGGGTGGCTCCGTCAGTTAAGCTCTGCCTTCAGCTAAGGTCATGATCCCAGGGTCCTGGGATCTAGTTCCACATTCGGCTCCCTAGTCAGTGGGGAGCCTGCTTCTCCCTCTCCCTCTGCTGCTCCCTCTGTCAAATAAATGAAAATCTTTTTTTTTTTTTTTAAAGAGCACAGAAGATGGCCTCTTCTTAAAGATGCTTTTGGTCTTACTGTGATGACAGGTGAAAAAGCAAACAAGATACATCCATTAAATGATTAGAATACAGCAATTTCAAAATCAATTTCTTGAGAATAGTTTCTCAACAGTTGTTTTTGTCATGATTCTTGTTCTTGTTTTCATCAAAAGCAGACGAGATATGACCAGAGGCTAAGCATTCTACATTTTATTGTTTGGAAGCACTCTGGATATTATCTACCTTGTTAGGTGATTTTTTTTTTTTTAACCTTTGTTAGGTGATTTTATTAAGCCTGAAAGAATCTGTGTTGATATTCTCTGTTTTAGTCACATTTTGTGAAATAGCCACACAAAACAATTAAAAATATTAATAAGCCTTACCATACATTAAACTATTGCTTTCTTTATATGTTACTTTCATTTGGTATCCACTCAAGTGCTTGCACTCTGGTCTAGGCCCTCATCATTTTCTTTTGAGTCTTCAATACCTCCAATATCTTCACATTTTAGTTTCCTGATTACTAGCAGATTAATCATCCAAAACCATTATTTTCCATATATCACTCCCTGCTCAAGTCATGGAAAACCTCTCTGATTTCACTAAGGAAACCATAAGTGAGGGATATATTTAAACATTCTCTTAATGACTGAGGGACAGTATTATACATTTTCATATAGAGAAGATGATAGAGATTATCCTGAATCTTGCCTTAAACAGAAAAACCCTACACTACGTAAAATCTTTGACGTTGCATTTGAAGAGCAGGTTCAGTAACAATGATCTTCACCAACTGCTGTGCATGGTACAATAGACAACACTTTGTCATTGCCATCACTAAGTAATCTATCTACTCTTCAATGAACAAAGTTTTCACTTATTTTATTTTCTGATAACCTACATTTATTAAGCTTACCTAAATAAATGAAAATAAAAACAAAATGTTTCACTCTTTCTCCTTGAGATCCTACCATTTGCTGCAAGTCATTAAGCTTTTCTTAGCTCATTACTATCTAAAGAGAAAGTGAATTGCATGACTCCTTCTCTGGTGGCTGGAATCAGATAAAATAAAATAAAATAAAAATAAAGAAATAAAAAATAGGGGACCAATACCCTCGGCCAGTGCTGGCACAGTGTCCTAACTTCCTAAATTCTTAATGTAACTGCTGTTGACTTAATAGTCTTGTCAGCACAGCTGACTGTTGGGTCTAGTGGTGTTTTCCTTCCACTGTCATCCTCTGCTTGAAGAGACAGATTTTATTTCTGAGGGTGATATAAAGGATCGTCTTAAGTAGGCCAGCCTCTGAGACTCCACAAAGCTCCTGGTTGATTTGATTTGGGGTTGGGAACATAAACTAGGTCTTCACATAATTGTTTGTGTGATAGAGACTGAACCACCCACAGATTTTGCTCTTTTCTTATGTTTTGATTTTTTCCATTCACTTACCTGTACTCCATCAATAAGTTGACAGGTTCAAAGTGAGAAGTTTATGTTGCCTTATTTTTTTTTTAATTTATTCATGATAGACATAGAGAGAGAGAGGCAGAGACACAGGCAGAGGGAGAAGCAGGCCCCATGAAGGGAGCCCAACGTGGGACTCAATCCCGGGACTGCAGGATTGTGCCCTGGGCCAAAGGCAGTTGCCAAACCGCTGAGCCACCCAGGGATCCCCTGTTGCCTTCATTTTAATTGGGAGTCTATTCTTTTCCCATTTTAGGTCAAGGCCTTTATTCTAAAGTGACATGAATGATAGTCCATAATCCCACTATTTTTACTTTCTCTCAATTTGTCAACATGCATATAAAGGAGGACAACAAAGACTCAATAATACATAAACCAGTAGTCACAATGACTCAAAAAGGAGTCATCTTCCTCTATGTGTTTTGTTGTGTGTATTTGAGAGGGAAGCTTTGATTCATTGTTTAACAGACACTTTCTTATTCTCAACAATATACTATTCAGAGCTTACACCTCTGGGGGGAAAAAAGGTAGATCTTATCCACCAAAGAAACAGTGGTAACGGTTTTCTGAATTTTTTCAATTTGTACCTTGAGAATATAAATTATTTAAAACAACAAAAAATCAGCCTTAGACCTGGATTTTATGAAACTAGAAATCCATCTCCGTGAGGAGACATAGAGATGATGGTAGAGTAGTTTTATTATCTATAAAATCTAGGAGTCTACAGTTACAAGCTCCAATTTATTAGGCAGGAAAAATAACCCTTTAGGTGATATTCTAATATTATCTTCCGTGTGTTTTGTGCACTTAAAATTTTAAATGAATAGTTCATTGAAATATACATAGATGAGTGAAAAAAATATAAATATATACCTCATAAATTTCTCACAAGGTAAATCACTTGTTTAGTCACTAGTTAAGATATAACCACTGTCAGTGCCAGTTCCTTTTTATCCCTTTGGCATCACTATAATCTCATTTTTTAAAAGGTGTTCATCATCCTGACTTCTAGAAGCACTGATTAGTTTTACTGTGAATAAACAAAATCATGTAAATGAATGATAGATCTTGGATGCTTTGGCCGTTCTCTTTTATTCAGCATTGTCTTTGTAAGATTCAACCACAGTGTACTGAGAGCAGCAGTTCATTTACTCTTATTTGCTATATAGTATTCCATGGTATGTCTATACCAAAAGTAATTACTCCATATTTCTACTGATTGAAATTTGAGTTGTAGCCAAATAATGCTGCAATTAACATTCTTGAACTTGTCTTTTGGTAGACATAAAACAGATATAGATGCAAATACACATCTAGTTAAAGATATAATACATGAGAGGCATATTTTACCACTATGTTGCTCCTGCTAAACAGTTTCCCAAAGTAGCTAATTTCTTTTAGGCAGTGAAAGTTTGGAAAATGCTTTTCATTGTATTACTTTTCTGACTTCTAGCTACTTTTGCCATTTCTTCCTAGTCTGAAGGAAAGAAAGTAGATTCCTAGAGACAGGAAGGCCGTATTTTCATGGTCTATCTCATTTTTCCCAAAATATTTAAATTTAATATAACTATTATTAATAGAACAGTTTCTATTTTCATTAACATGTGAAACTAGATTCTCAACAATGTGATGGAAAACAAAGTAGAGGAAGAAACAATTTAAGAGCATTACTTGGTGTTGCACTGTTAACAAATTTAGATCTCAGAGCAACCAAAATTGTTTAATGAAGATACTATGTATACATTTCAGCATTCAGATTTTTGAATCATCTATATTAAAAATATATTGGTATATAGTTGCCAGGTGTCATTATATGGAAAAGCCTTTATTTTATTCTGAGTTTATGTTCTTTTCATTCTTGTGTATGTGTGTGTGAAATATTTTTTCTCTAATAGTACTTGCCAATTGATATTTTTAGCATCTTCCTTGACAAAATAAAAAGTTGGCAACCTTACTTCAGTCTCTCCAATTAAAAGAAAAAAAATTGCTAGCCCATAAAAACTAAAAGTCTGGGAAGTGTTGCTATAAAGAACCCTTTAAATCTGTGCGTATATCCTGAATTTCAGCTCCTAAAAAAAACCTCTCATCCTAAAACATCTTCATAGCAGACTCGAAGAACAGTTGCTATAGTACATTTTATATGACATAGTCTTTTGCTAGAATAACTTGAAGCTTAATTTTTTTTCTTCCTCCAGTTTTTCTTTAGCATAGTTTTTGAATTTTAATCAAAACATAAAAATAGCGAGTAAAAGGAATAACAGAAAAGCCAACTTGGAATAAAAACAAATGGAAATTTAATAAGCCTCAGCATCTTCTGAGAAATAAATTAAAACATTTTTTCAAATACATTAGTTGTCAAATTTTAATATAATTAATTTACCTGAGACTGTTTCATTTGGGTAGTCTATTATAAAGGTAAATGTGAGATTAAAGGTTAATGTTTTACACATTATGATAAGCATCTCAAGGGGGTAAAATAATTATCTAAAGGGAAGGAATGTGAAGCTTCTGCGCTCTTCACTATAGGAAAACATATGTATTTATTACTGTAGGATTAGCATACATGAGTAAGAAACTCATGACAATAAATCCTTTGTTATCAGGGCACCTGGGTGGCTCAGTGATTGAGCCTTTGGCTTAGGTCATGATCCCAGGGTCCTGGGATCGAGTCTCACACTGGGAGCCTGCTTTCCTCTGCCTATGTCTCTGCCTCTTTCTCTGTGTCTCTCACGAATAAACAAATAAAATCTTAAGAAAAAAAAATCCTCAGTCATCTGTTTATGGAAAACGGTGAATACCTCTAGGACTGAGAAGATGCAATTAATGGAGGTCATGATCAATGTGAGTGTGCTTAATTACTTCTGTAATTTAAAGGTATGCATGGGTTTCTTTTTTTTTATGCATGTGTTTCTTGATGTAACACATGCAAATACCCATCTCTAGACACAGCTGCAGTTAAGTTACACACATCTATATTGTTATTAGGGGAATAAGGCTGAGGGGAGCAGGGAAAGTGAGGGGAAAGAAAGGGAGAGAGAAAAGAGGACAGAACATATAGTCATGTAGAAACCAACAGATTGAGGGGTGGGAAATGAAGAGAGTTGGCTGATGCGTGCAAGGTGAAGCAGTAAGCCAATTCGGGTAACAGAATAATCACTTGCTCTTCAGGTACCATGACTAATTGCATAACAAAGGTTATCATCTGTTTTGATTCCCCACTGCTGTTAGCATATGAAAATATATTCAATAGATATACTTTGCTAAATGTGCAATCCAGAACTTACGAGGTTGAAAGTTAAAACAAATTTCTTTTAGAGTCTCATCAAAATAAAATCCTTAGTAGAACTTAACTTAGATCATTTTGTGCTAATTTGCCAAGATTCTTCACGGAGTTAAATAAGGAACACAACTAACCAAAACTGAGCATGGAGGGTTAACAACATCACAGTTCTCAAAGGGGCATTTTTTTCCCTACCAGCCATAAGAAACTTGGTTAGCATTTTATTTGTTATATGACAAAAGCCTAGTTGTATAGTTGCATAGGATAGGTGTTAGATAGAACATAGAAATATACTTCCTAGTACAGTCTGGTATGTTATGATTCCCATATTCCAAATAGACAATGTATCTTTCAATGCAATGATAATGTTGCCTTCCATCTCCCTCACAGAGGTGCTAAAATAAATTCAATTACAATAATCAAAACTATAAACTCACTGAGTTATTCAGCAGGCACTAAAATCTAAATGAACAACCATTGCTGTTACACAGTTCTTCATCCATTCCCTTGAAATCTCTTGCTCTAGACAGTCTTCTGATAGGCATAGTTCACAAATATATAATGATGCTAATTTATAAGATATAACTCAATCATCATTTCCCTGTCTAGTTCTCATGCATTATCTAACCTTTGTCAAATTACAAATATATTTGGATTCACTATATTTTAGGTTGAGTTTCATTAATAGTCTAATATACCTATTCATTTTGTAAACTTAGACGATAAAAATATCCAGGTAAATGTCTATTAAAAAAAAAATCATGCTGGGGATCCCTGGGTGGCTCAGTGGTTTGGCACCTGCCTTTGGCCCAGAGCGTGATCCTGGAGTCCCAGAATCAAGTCCCGCATCAGGTTCCCGGCTTCTCCCTCTGCCTGTGTCTGCCTCTCTCTCTCTCTCTCTCTCTCTCTCTGTCTATCATGAATAAATAAATAAAATCTTTAAAAAAATAAAAAAAATCACGCTGTGTGATTAAGTTTAGTATTAAAGCTTTTCAAAGTGAATTTTAAATATGCTTTAAATTTATAAAGCTATGCCTTCCTTTGTAAAAAAATAAAAATACACAATTAATCCTGACTTTCTAGGGAAATATTCTCTGGGTTTTATGATAGGAATAGGGAGTGGTGACTTGGTTTGCGAATTGAATTGCGCAGGATTTCACATTGCCTATAAAAGCTGAAGGCAAGGATGATGCAAATGACATATGGAATTAGCAGTTTACATACCTAGACGTGACCAGTTCTGTAAGACCCACTTCTTCAATGTGCAATAAGCAGAAATGGTTAACAATAATGTATAAGAAATGCAAAATATTTGTATCAATTTCTTGTCCTATTTGTGTAGATGAATCACAAGCCAGTAATTTATTTCAAACTTTCAATGTAGATGGTAAGACAAATTGAAGTTGTTGATGAAATCATTACACTTCTCCTGTAAGTTTCTATAATTGCACAAGAATATAACCACCATTTATAAAAGGCCTCTTTGCATTCATCCTAAATATTTATCACTTATCAAAAATCAAATTTGATTCTGGAAGCCTGTGTAAGAAAAGCCATCAGCCAATTTCTATTATAAGTCACAAACTTTCATGAATTCTAAGGAAAGGATGCCATGGTTGTATGGTGTTAGACGTAGGAAAAAAAGAAGATATTGTCTTTCACTCTTTGTAATTTGACTCGATTTGTGCTTTTTAATTACTCCAATTATTTTCTAATAGTTCAACATTATTCTGATTAATTTCTAGCTACAGGGTCTTCAAAAGATAGTTATAAACCTAACTCTCTGAAATTGCTGCTTTCTTCGTTTTAGCAAGCACCAAGAAACTCATAAAACAAGTTTATTCATGTCAAATTTTAGATTAAAAACAGATTGCTCCTTTTATGTGATAACAGAGTTGAAGCAAAATGAAGTCACCTCAATTATCATTATCTCTGGGTTTTATTGTGCACTATCCATCTAAGATAAATAATTACCTAGGCCTTCTAACTTGCAAGCGATTCACACATTTAAAAGTCTGTAATTTTCTACATTTCTGCCCCCTTGCTGGCACAATTAAAGTTTATTGACAGTAAATATTGTAAATTTCTATTTTTTTCCATAGAAGTCCTTAGTGCTAAGTAACGGATAGTTGAGTTTCCAAATTATAAAAATTTTAAGAAAAATAGGAATATTTATGAATATGTCATCACTAGCAGAGTGTTAGGTTCTATGATAAATAGATTTGGTATAAAAATAAATCATTAAATTATTTCTTACTGTTGTTTCTTTTTGAGATAAAAGGAAATATATTTCAAAAAGAATTAGGGAAAAACCAAAGGCAAGACTAATAGAATGAAAAAAAAAAATTGAGTATCACCACCACCACCATTATAAAAAAGACTCCGATGATATTAGCTAGAAACTAACAGTGAAGTACTTAGATGTTTGGCTTTATGCTAAGTTCTAGAAAAGATATACTCGGTCAATCTGTTATATGCAGTGATCATTCTATCTCACTGATAACATAGTGTATCCATGTGATGTGGCTAGCTAGGGATCACTGTTACTTCACTAAAGTCTAATGAGATAAATAGACAAAGTGATCTGAGTTCTGAGAGGAAACTGAAATGGATAGGAAAATTAGGTCTGGGTTTATTTTTTGGAATTAAAATAGTTATAAGGGGGTGCCTGGGTGGCTCAATCGCTTAAGCGGCTGACACTTGAATTCAGTCCTGGTCATGATCTCAGGGTCCTGGATCAATCTCTGCTTCAGGCCCTGCACTCAGCAGAGAGTCTGCTTGGGGACTCTCTCTCCCTCTCCTTCTGCCCATACTGCCCACACATTCTCTCACTCTAAAATAAATAAATCTTTTTTTAAAAAAATTAAAAGAGTTACAAAAACCAAAGGAATTTTATCATTCTACAAGACGTGGAGTGTGAGGCCCAGAGACACAAGGAAAAAACAACTAAACCAAACAACACAGAAGGTGGAATAAGTATATATGATTGGTAAACTAAGGAAACTGATAAACTAGAACAGAGGATCTGTAATGCTGACTAATGAGGTAATATAATGATTGTATTAAATTTTTGATTACTCTCAAAGCCAACAAAGGCTTTTTCTTTAATTTAAGACATAAATAGATAATGTCATGTTATAAAAAGGGCAATTTCTTTTCTATTTCTACCTTTAACATTTTAAATTACTTAGTTGTTTATATCTGAGTCAATATAAAACATAATCATTCAATAAAATTTTAATTGACCTCACTGTTACTGAAATATTAAAAGATACTAATACAAAAAAGAACTGCACATTTCTTTAAAACTTCATTTACAATTCTGGTTGCATGGCATGCAGAATAATCATGAGATCCATAAAGTGTTCCTTTAGAGGGAGAACTCCAATGTTTTCCATGTTGACTTTCAATATGCCCCATGTTTATTTGCTAAAGGGATAAAATCAATAGTTTTGCACTTTAACAATAATTACATGATGATAAAAATCACAATTGTTTTTTAAAGCCAAATGAATAATACTACAAAATCTCTTTCTTATTAGCAGAAAATAAAAAGTGTTCACACAATGTTTTTAATTCAGTTAAAAAGATTACTTTGTCCTTTATATTTATCTTTAAGGGATGATGGCATTTTCTTTTGGTGTCATTCATCAGAAAAAAGTTATTTCCCATAGAGTTCTATCCTCACATCTACAAAAAATATTCATAAGTTGAAACTAATTAGAGTAATTTATAAGAACACTGTACTTAAAACTCTTGTCTTTTTTTTAATCACAGATTAATGCTGTTTTATTGTCCATTTTTGTGCCGTTCAGGAAGAAAAAAAAAAACCAGGAACTTTTAGAATGGGTGAAGAAAACTTGTAAATGTGTAGTACAGACATTTTCTGTCAAAGAATATCAAATAGTAAACTGAACTGTCTAAAACTGTGGATATTTTGATCATTATCTTACCTAGAAATAAGGCAATTTCATATGGTAAGACCTAAAAAGAGCAAAGTATGAGTAAGATAATATAAAGCACTTGAGCATGAAACAAAATAGGAAACAATATTCTGACTCAATATATGAACCTCTGGAGGTCTCACAATTTCGGACTACTGCACAGTCACTGGAGAAATGGATAGAACCAAATATTTTAGTTATGTTTTTCTTTTTTGGTTTTCCTCCTTCTTGACCCCCTGCTCACTGTCAGGGCTCTGAGGCAGGCTCCAGAGTGGGGTGCATCAGGAGCATGGGGAGAGAAATCAGTGAGCACCTGCCCTGCTGGTAGCCACAAGGTACCAAGCCCACTGGGCCTGACAGGACTTCCCACAAGTCCCACTGCCATCTTGAGATTTCCTCAACACTGAGCCTCAAAAAACATGCCTGCACATACACTACCTCTGTCATTTCTTGACTCCTTTCCAAACCTCTGTTGCTGCCCTCCCCTCGACCACTTTTCCCTGCCTCTCTCCTCTCTAGACTGTGGCAGTGTTCTTGGTCCTCGGCATCAGCTCCTTGATGCTCAGTCCTTAGGACTATCATCACTGTTTTTGGGCAGCCCGGTGCCACCCATGGGCCTGTGGGACTTTACAAACTCCTGCTCTGAATTCACATCAAAAGGATCACTTTCCTCCTCCTCGGGTTTTCCTTGGCACTGCCCAGGAGCGCCTTGTCTTCCTGGAGCCCCCACCTTAGCTGTTCCAAGGTCCAGCAGGTCCTTGCTCTACCTAAACTCCTGCAGCAAAATTAGAGCAAGATCCAAAGGTGCAGAATGTGGCAACAAAAACCTCCTCAGGGAACAGTTGAAGAGCCAGGATAGTTTACAGGGCTGGCAGCCACCTAGTGGGTCAGCAGCTGTAAGAGGCTGTCCGCCATCTTCCCAAATGAAATGTCCTCCACTCTGGCACAGGAGCAGTCCATGACAGGAACCCCTGACGGTGTTACCAGCTGCCTATCTATGGGGGACATATGCCGGATTCCCATGGGGCTAAGCATGAGGCTGCCAAAATTGTGGCCCACGCACAGGCAGGACACCTACCCCAGGAGGGTCAGCTTGTGGCTGATGCTGTGCCAGGGGTCTCAGTGAATCAGCTTCCTCAGAGCCAGTACACAGGGCAGCCCCACTGGGCCCAGGCCACCACCATCTCAGGCTGCCGTAGGCTCCACACCAGTAGTGGCCCCAGGAATGCCCTACAAGGCCACCTTGTGACCCTGCCCAGCTTTGCTCTTGCAGCCTAGAGGCCCGGAGGCCCAGAGGCTCTGAAACTCCCAGGAAGGTCCCTTAACCATCACTCTAATTATTTTTTAAACTAAATAACTCTAATAATTCAAGTAGTCTTTTAATTACCTCAAAATCAGGCCCATAATGCTGGATATATGTAAACCTCTTAATAAAATTTAGATATATTGATTTGATCAGAATTATTTTCCATTCAAACTCTTGAAAAACAGTTATAAATACATATGCACTTAGGGGATGATATGTCTTTGTTTAGGATTTTATGGGAGATAACATAAATGGAAAAATCCAATAATATTTTTTTATATTTTCACTTCTTGTGGAATTTTATTTTGGTAAGTTTGTTATAAAGTTCTAATTTCCCAGGAATTTTAATTTTGGCCCTTTGGGGGATAGCTAATGAAAGCTTAAAAAATATTAAGTTGAAGGCAGCCCGGGTGGCTCAGTGGTTTAGCGCCACCTTCAGCCCAGGGCGTGATTCTGGAGCCCTGGAATCGAGTCCCACATGGGGCTCCCTGCATGGAGCCTGCTTCTCCCTCTGCCTGTCTCTACCTCTCTTTCTCTTTCTGTGTCTCTCATGAATAAATTAATAAAATCCTTAAAAAACAATATTAAGTTTTTAAACATGAGTACAACAAATCAAAACATAAAAATAAGTACCAAAAGCAAAATACTAAGATCATTATCAGAGAATCCATCCTGGACTAGCTAACTCCCATCTTCACAAATACGTAATTGCATTTATCCAACAATTTCACTTATTTTTTTTAACATATTGACATTAATTCTCTCAATCGTATACTTTTTCTTATATTTATTCTTATAATCAATATATGTTAACACTTCTCTTCTTTGCTTCTAATACTATGTCACAGTGTTAAGTACTGATTAGCTAAATTTCCAAATTAGTAAAGTTAAAGTTTAGGTTGTAAGACAGAGAAGGTCAAAGATAAAGAGGTACAAGAGGGGGGAAGGAAGGAGAGAGAGAGGCAAAGATAAACAGAGTCAGAAAAAGGCTTTTTCATCTATTATTAATGAAAGGCACAAATTTTTATCTAAGTAATCAGAATAGCACCTTAAAGGTAGATGTGCTCAGTATATATTTGTTAACTATAAGCACTTGAGGAAGGTACATATTGTGAAGTAAGTTCAAGTTAAAGAGGAACAATACAATAATCAAGTAACCATTTAGAAAACCCATTTAGAAATAGTATTTCCATATCTATATTTCAATGCCTTATGCTATAATAAATACAGCAGACAGAAAAAGATAAATGTGAAATGTTACAAAATGTGACAAGAAACCTGGGGGGAAAAACCTTCTAATTTTCATCATAATTTGATTCTGAATAGGAAAATGTGGTGATATTAACAGATAATGCAAGGAACAAAATATCTCTGATTTAAAAACATGAATTTCGTTTGGGACGTTTTGTTGGAAGTGATAATTGGGCACATACATACTATTAATGAACTCATATCACATGTATATAATTGGGTTAGCTTTCCCCAAAGCAGTCATTGGGCAGTTATTATTTTGAATACAGAATAGTCATTCTAAATTTTCTATATTTACATATCAAAAGATTTGGGAAGGAAGAATTGCACACATGACATATCCTTTTAAATCTGTCTTGATATAAAGTGATAAAGACCGATAAGAACTATCCTAATGACAGTCCATTGTGGTAGGAATTTAAAAGCTTTATTATGGGTACCGTTTGCTTCATCCTATGCAGTCCACTTTTCAATATTTTTGTAAATAGAACCTAACTAAAATATATACATTAAAATATTTATCTATTATTGCTCAGGAGACTTGGGAAAAATTTTTTCTTACCATGAAATTAAATGCCTCTCAAGAGTATAAAATATTTAGTTTTTTTCTAACTTATCATGGATTGGTATCTCCTCACTTATCATCCAATTTCATTCTTGGATTATCTTGACAAGAAAGGGAGTTTTCTATTTAAAATATGTAGATGATAATCCTTTGCAAAGGTAAGATAGATTGATAATAATTTTATCTGCTTCATAGGAAAACATAACTTTGCTTTGATAAGTCAACCATAATTACATGCAATGTTGGGACCAGAAAGCATTAAGCTAGACCAAATCACATTAGATTTTGTGATTTAGTTTAAAAGGGAATCTTTTTTTTTTTTTTTAAAGGGAATCTCCAAGAACAAAGAGCATCTTCTTTGTGATTATTTGATGTCTCTGAGGCACAACTAACCAGAGTCCCCCAACATGGTTCTCCATCAGTCTTCCCCATAGGGCTAATGGTACCATCATCCACCTGCATACTCAGACCAAAGATCAAGAAGTCAATCCCATTTGTAACCCAATCCAACTACAAGTCAATTCTGCCAATTCTAGCTCCAAAATTAGTTTATAAAATGGCACATTATTTCTATTCCCACTGATGAGCTTTCTTAGAGTAAAATAAGAATCTCCTGTTTGTGAAATATAAAATAAATAATGCCCATTTAAAGCCCTACAGTCACTTCCTCTTGTAATTAGAATAAATGAAAACATTTCCTGTGACCTATAACAAGTATTATATGATCTTCTCCTGTACTCCTCTTTGATCACATCTCCTATTATGCCTTTTGCTTTTGACTTTTTTTTTCTGTTTTATGATCATGACTAGCTGATTCCTATCTAAGGACACCTACGCAATGCTTGCCTCCACGAACATTTTATTGAATCTAGGATCAGAAACTCAAGAAGTCATGCCTGAAGGTTCCTAAATTGTTTAGTCAGAGCTCTATAATACATATCGTGTTATTGTAGATGTATGAGCATAGGCCTTCAGAGAGCTTGTTAGAGTGGGACAATCAAAGCAAAATCCTCTGATAATACAAACACTGCTCTGATCATATCTGAAATTTAAAGGTAATACATTCTTTTTAGTCCTATAATCAAGTGTGAATTATACAAGTGATAGAGCAAATGTAGACTTTTGTAGACATTTAAAAAGAGAGCCAGCAAAATAGCCTTTGTTGATTCTGTGACTAATATTAATTGCATTGCTTTTAAAATATATTATCTAAGCTTGTTTTCCTACAAAAATCTTCAATTACTTGCTAATAAAAGTAAATATAAATTTTAAAATATACCAACAGATCTATGACAACAAACACATTAACCTAAATTACCTGGGATTCTTATTTTGCTTCTTAAGTGTTCTGTAATTTTAATGTGATTTGAAGTATACAAGTATTCTGAAATGTCACAGAATATAAAATGTATAAGATGGCAACTTAGTCTGTAAATTTTCTTCAGAGGCTTATTAATTTTGTCCAATGTGGATAAAGAACGAAACAGTATAGTTAATGTTAAATCACTGTATCTGTTAGACACTGTATTCCTTAAGGGTTTTGATTCAGTTACATAAAAGCAACAATCCAGGCAGAAAATTGGCAAATGGGCCTGAAACTCATATTTTCTCCAGTGAAATCATCTTCTAATCATTTGTAAGAATTGAACATTTCTGCAAATACATAGATCCGCACAGGACAAAATTTACAATTATATAAACACACATCATCCAGGATTTAAGTGATAAAATAAGGATACAATTAATGCATAAAAATAGTAATATATAATTTTAAAAGTTCATAAAGTTATAAAAGTAGCATGACATGTGTGACCAATGCTAAGACCTTAAACATAATTTTGGAAAATCATGTGGAATGCCATTTTATATGTATATGTATATTGTTATAAAGCACATTTTTGAGTGAAATCAGCTGTTAGGCTGAATCTTTGTGGGACAATTTAAATCATCATAATACGATGAATGCTCATATTAGAATCCTGTTTTCTAGCTTTTGCACTACACATCACTCCATCCCATAATTCATTCCAAGGCTGAGGAATTCAACTGCTTTGCTCTAGAAATCACTAGCACTTTTTGCTTTTCTTTTCAAAGAAAGGAATCTTTACAATCACAGCATCTACTTAAAAATGGAATGAGATCCATATAACTTTTTACATTTATGAGATCTTACTATGAAATCTAGGACTATATGGATATAGAGAGGGCTTTCCTGGGTAGTAACTCCTGCTCTAATTAATGCCATCCTTACATATTTTAGGTCAGACTTTTTTAGATAGGGAAGAACTTCTTATGTTTAGGAGAGGGTAAAATGCTTTTTTCCCGCATTTTGTTGAAAGTCCATCCTGGAGAGCAGTGGAAATTAAGCTGGAGAGGAAGATACAAGGTATTCAGAAAATAAGTAACTCTAACTCTCCCAGAAAATTTACAGTTGAAGCAATAAGAATTAGAAAATTAATGAAACCCTCCTAACCTCTATGTTTCTCTCTTCAGGTTTTGTGAACTCAAATCATTCGTATACCCCTAAGTGGATATTGCTAATGAGCTTTATGGTTAGCCAACAAAATTTTCCTAATATCAGTGATCCTTTGAAATGAAACATAAATGATTGACATGTATCTGTAAACTAGATGCCACAGTGGAGATGAGCCATATTGAATATGTTAGCGTGAACACAAAAATACAGAATTATCTTTTAAAAACAAGAACATTCATAAATGATCATTTCTATCTTTTTAAATTGATACTATATGTCGTGTAGCTCAGCTTTTGGATTGTTCTTTGGTGAAAGAAACCTTAATTTATTCTTTTTATTTCCTTTATTCCATAGTTAGTGCCAATAATCTACATTGCATATTTTAAAATATAATGACTGAATTAATAAATACTTCAAAAATTATTTGGTGTCATGGTCCATGCCTTTTCACTGTAATCTCTCGATTTTTTTTCTGACTCAACTTTTTACTAATTTCTGAAATAAAGCCTAGAGTTCATCATTCTTACCATGTCTAAGTCCCAACTTTACTCACCTCTCAAAAGTCTAACGCAAAAGTCTCCAAAAGTATCTTTGTCTTGATTTTTTTTCTAAAACATAAACACCATTATGTTACTCCCTACAAAAAATATACGTTTGATGACTTACCATTTCTTCTAAGATGAAGTCTAAATATCCCCAGTACAGCATGTAAGTCCCTTTAGAATCTTCTCTCAACAATTTTATATTTGATTTTTAATCATTCCATTACATGAACCCTTTGATCCAATCACAGTGAATGGCTTCAATTATGCCAGAACATGCTATGTTATTATGAAAAACAGTATAACATGTGGTTAAGAGCCCAGACTTTGAAGCCAGATTGCCTGGAGCCACACATATGTACACTTACAACAGTAGCCAGCACAAAGTTGGTATACTACAGCAATATGACAGCTCCTCCTATGACAATCGCTCTCTTCTCCCTGTGTCTGATTAACCTACCTTCCTTCTACTTTAGGGAATGCCTGTTCCCTCTGGAAGACTTGGCTTAAATGTAACCTCATCTAACATAGTACCTCCAGCCTTTCCAGTCATTATCCCATAATAATCACTGCATCTTTATTATTATAACATTTTATCAGCCAGGAGCATTTATGGTCTGTTTACATTTTTTCTCTAACACTACCAAATTTGATTTATTAGACTGTGGAGGCCAATTTGTTTTTTTAGTAACCCTAGTATCTAGCAAATTTCCTGACACATAAGAAAATTTCCAATAAATGTTTGTTGAACTAAGGTAAAATAATGAAAAAATTAAATCACGTTGCTTAAAATACAACATTGGACAAAATCAAAAACCTCAGCTCCAATATGTATTTAACATACAGTTTTATATTCTGAATACACTTATTAGATTTTTCTGAGGGTATTATAAAATATAAATTATATTAATATATTTAGTAAGTCTGTTTCCTTCATAATTTTAAGCTCTCTTTAGTAGTTTCTTCTAAAAATAGCCCTATAAAAACTTTTTTAACTTTACATTTAAACTTCCATGGGAACCAAATGTCTTATCTGTGTGGATTTCGGTTATAATTCCTTTGAGAAACAACAAAACTTCTATGAATATGAATACATGACTTAGACCCAGTCATATTCAGTAACAGTCCACTGTCCTACTTGAGATCTGATTTTTCTAGGATACATAAGCTCAATACCCACTATCTTGCTTCTCTTACTCCAAATTGTTTCCTTCTCCTTCCTGTCTGTTCCACCATTCATTTTGGGGTTACCTCTATGATTCTAACAGAATTTCTAAAATTTTAATTAAAATTTTTTCATTGGTGAGGATGTGGAGAAAGGGGAACTCTCTTGCACTGTTAGTGGGAAGGCAAACTGATGCAGTCACTCTGGAAAACAGTGTGGAGATTCCTTAAAAAGTTAAAAACAGAACTACCCTATGATCCAGCAATAGCACTACAAGGTATTCACCCAAAGAATACAAAAATACTAATTCAAGGGGGTACATGCACTCCAATGTTTATAGCAGCATTATCTACAGTAGCCAGATTTTGGAAACAGCTCAAGTGTCCATCAATTGATGAACAGATAAAGTGTGTGTGTGTCTGCATAATGAATATTAGCCATAAAAAACAAAAACAAAATCTTGATGTATGCAACAACGTGGATGGAGTTTGACAGTATTACACTAAGCAAAATAAATGAGTCAGAGAAAGACAAATACATATGATTTCACTCTCGTGGAATTTAAGAAACAAAACAAATGAGCAAAGGGATGATTTTTATTTCTTTTTCTTGCCTAATTGCTCTGGCTAGAAATTTTAATACTATATTGAATAAACATGGTGAGAGTGGGCATTTCTGTCTTATCCTTGACCTTAAAGGAAAGGTTTTCAGCTTTTCATCACTGAGTATGATGTTAACTGTTACCTTGTCATAGTCTTTATTTTGTTGAAGTATATTCCCTCTATACCCACTTTGTTGAGAGTTTTAATCATTAATGGATGTTGAATGTTGTCAAATTATTTTTCTGCATCTATTGAGATGATCATACAGTTTTTATTCCTCATTTTGTTAATGTGCTGTATTATACTGACTGATTTGTAGATGTTGAACTATCTTTGCATCCCTGGAATAAATCTCACTTGATCATGATGTATAATCCTTTTCATGTGAATTTGGTTTGCTAATATTTTTTGAGGATGTTTGCAACAATATTTATTAGGGATATTGCCCTATAATATTTTTTTTTGTGGTATGTTTGTCTGGCTTTGGTATCAGGGTAATACCAGCCTCATAAAGTGAATTTGGAGTGTGCCCTCTTCTGTCTTTTGGAGGAGTTTGAGAAGGATTGGTATTAATTCTTCAAATGTTTGGTGGACTTCATCAGTGAAGCCACTTAGCCACTTTTGTTTTTAGGGAGTTTTAAAATTACTGATTCAATCTCCCTACTAGTAACTGATCTGTTCAGATTTCCTACTTCTTTAGTCTTAACAGTTGTGTTTTTAGGAATTTGTCCAGTTCTTCTAGGTTGCTCAATTTGTTGGCAAATTATTTGTAGTAGTCTTTTATGACTGCATATCTGTTGTAACAGTTGTAAGGTCTCCTCTGTTATCTCTGATTTCATTTATTTGAGTCTTATTTTTTTTTCTTTTTCTTTTCTTTTTCTTGCTGAATCTAAGTAATGGTTTGTCGATTTTGTTTACCTTTTAAGGAATCAGCTCCTAGCTTCACTGACCATTTCTATAGTCCTTTTAGCATTTGTTTCTGCTCTAATCCTTGTTATTCCCTTCCTTCTACCAACTTTAGATTTGATTTCTTCCTTTTTCCAGTTCCTTAAAGTATAAAGTTAGGTTATTTGAGATTTTTCTTATTTTTTTGAAAGAGGCATTTATTGCTTTGAACTTCCTCTTAGAACTGATGTTGCTGACCCCCCCGCCCATAAATATTGGTATGTTACCTTTTCTTGTTTTTTAATGTTACCTTTTCATTTTGCTTTGTCTCATAGTATTTTTTTTATTTCTCTTTTGATTTCTTCTTTGATCCATTGCTTATTCAGTGGCATGTTGTTTAATCTCCACATATTTGTGAGTTTTCAAGTTTTCTTCATACCACTGTTGTTGGAAAAGATGTTTGATAGAATTTCAATCCTCTTAAATTTGTTAAGACTTGTTGGGTATCCTAACATATTATCAATCTTGCTATCTTGGAAAACGTTCCATGTGCACTTGAAAGAATGTGTACTCTGTTCTTTTTGTATGAGAATTCTGTAAATGTCTGTTAAGTCCATCTGGTCTAAAATGTTGTTTAAGGCTGATGTTTCCTTATTGGTTTTCTCTCTAAATGACCTTCCCATTATATAAGTGGGGTATTAAAGCTCCCTACTATTATTGCATTGCTGTTTATATCTACCAGAAGGTGTGTTAATATTTTACTTATATGTTTAGTTTGTCTTATGTTGGATGTCTAAATATTTGCAAATGTTACATCTTCTTGTTGTATTGACTTCTTTATTATTATGTAACAACCTTCTTTGTCTCTAATTACAGTCTTCATTTTAAAGTCTATTTTGTCTGATATAAGTATAGTTATTGCAGTTTTATTTTGGTTCCTGTTTGCATAGAATATCTTTTTCCATCCCTTCACTTTCTATCCGTATGTGCCCTTACATATAACGTGTGTCTCTCAAAGGCTGCATATAGATGGGTTTTGCTTTTTGTTTTCGTTTTGTTTTTATCTATTCAGGCACTCTATGTCTTTCAATTATTGAATTTATTCCATTCTCATTTCAAGTAATTATTGATAAGTATGCCTTCACTGCTCTTTTGTTAATTGTCTACTGGTTGTTTTTGCAGTACCTTTCCGTTCCTTCCTTCTCCTGTTCTCCTTTTTTTTGTGGTTTGATGACTTTCTCTGATGGTATATTTATTTTCCCTTATCTTTTTCTTTTGTATATTTACTATTGGTCTTACTTCGTGGTTATCATGAGGCTTACCTATAACAAATTATATGTAACAATCTACTTTAAGTTAATAGCAGCTAAGTTTGATCTCATTCCAAAGCTCAACATTTTTACCCTTCACCACTCCATGTTTTGTGTTTCTGAGGGCACATGTTATATCTTTTTCCTATTTCCCAAAAATAATGGATTTTTGTACAAAACAATATTTTCTCACTGTTATGGTCTTTTTTTAAAAAAAAAAACTTAGTCATACACCCTTTATTGAGATATTTATATTAAATAAATAGGATTATAAAATATACTGATGAATTGAAAGAAATGTTCTAAAACCATAGAAAACAAAGTATATTTTGACAGCACTCTAATATCAATCAGCAATATGTACTAATAGACTGATTCGAAATCACTAGCACTTTTTGTGATACTCCAATAATCTTCACATAAATAAAATCTTGCAATACATATGAAGCACATAAATAGCAGAACTGCAAAAGAGTTTTCCAAATCATAGTAGAACTTCCATTTGCAAAGAGCCATCTCAAAAATTTTAGGTCATTTAAGTTACAGTGTTTTCTTACCAAAACAAAACAAAACAAAATGAAAATCTTATATATCCATGTTTTTGAACTTCTGGAACATCAGTGAGAATTCCCACATCTATGACTTATTAAACAAAGAACACTGAATTTTAATCAAGAATCTCTGCCCTACATTGATTTTTCATTGTCTGGGGCAATATAAGAGAGTTCAAGTATTCATTTATTCAGCAACAGGCAACACGCAACGTTTATGTGAAATAGCAAACATGGCATTAGGCCCTTACATAAATTTATTTAAGACCTGGACTGACTTTTCTTTGAAAAAAGAAAGAAAAAAAGAAAAGAAAAGAAAAAAGAAAAGAAAAAAGAAAAGAAAAGAAAAGAAAGAAGAAAGAGGGATGGAGGGAGGGAGGGAGGGAGGAAGGAAGGAAGGAAGGAAGGAAGGAAGGGAGAGAGAGAGAGAGAAGAAAGAAAGAAAGAAAGAAAGAAAGAAAGAAAGAAAGAAAGAGGAAAAGAAAAAGAGAAAGAAACCACAGCCTTTGTGGAAACAATTTTAAATATCAGTGATTAGGGCTATGATTAGTGTTATAATCAAAGTTGTATACTATTTAAGTAGCATTGGCCAGAAAGTAAATAACTTCTGGAAAAACGGAAAAGGCAGACTACTAAGGAGTGTACATCTGGAGAGAGAAGAAAAAACTGCATGGGAGCTTATGAGGTATCAGTTCAGAATTCTTTAAGCTATCAAAAGATATTTGTGTTTACTTCTATTTACTGGGACCATGTTTTCTAGAAGTTAATCAAATAATTTTATCTGTACCAATGAATTAATTGAGAAGACACCACTCTTTTATCATTTGCTCTTTTATGAAAGCAGTACCTTGGCAACAAGGAAAAACTTTAATAATGGGTCATTTAGACTCTAATGTGAGCTAATTCTAGAGCATGGAGCCATGTCTATACTCTTGTAGTACATCTATATAAAATAGCATTTCTGAGCAGTAAGTATAGGATAGCACTTGAAATCTTGTTATAAAAATAAAAGAAATCTAAATTAAGCAAAAACTCTGTATCCTGTGTTTTTATTCATAAAGAATACACATTTTATTGAAAATAACTTTTTAAGGTCTATCTAAAGAAATTATACTATGGTGACTACAATTTCAGGTAATAGTTATGTCTATTAGTTATTCTGTAGCACAAAATCTAGTAAACACAGATTCATGAGATGTGTTCAGTGTAACACAAATATATGGTTAAAGAGAGAGAAGAGATGTTAAAAGGGAGAAAGGTACTAAGAGATGTAGAGGCTATAAGAAGCAGGCCCACAAATAAAAATCACCAGATTAAATAAGCATACATGTCGATACTACACTTTGTGAATTCAGACATATGTTTTAATAATTGCCTTCAATAATTATTTATGAATGAATTATTAATTAACTCTTTAGACTAAAAACATCATTGCATGTTTGCTATATAGCATTCTTTCACATAGAAAGCTAAAATCTTTTACATTAAAAATATCTCTTTTTATGATTTTATTTTATTTATTTATTCATGAGAGACTCAGAAAGAGAGGCAGGGACATAGGCAGAGGGAGAAGTAGGCTTCCTGCAGTGAGCCTGATGCAGAACTTGAGCCCAGGACCCCAGGATCACACTCTGAGCTGAAAGTAGATGCTTAGCTACTGAACCATCCAGGTTGCCCCCAAAAATACTTCTTTAAAGTCTTAGTATTTGATCTTATTATAACTAGTGCTTGGTTTGTTAAAACATTTCCATATCACAAATTGCAACATTCAGATGCATGAATGGATATAATGTACAGAGAAAATATTGTCAATTATTTTGCAACGAGTCTTATATAATAAAATGTTAAGCAAATCAATGTAAGAGTTTGTGTGGAAGTCTATGCAACTGTCAGCTAAAAAAAAATGGTCAGAGACTTTTCAATCTCTCTTTAGAACACTAATTGTTCTGAAAATCTGAGCCTTTGTTCACATGTTCAGAGTTCAGAATATAAAAAGGGAATATAAAAATCCCTTGACCCTGCAGAGAAAACAGATTCTCAAATAATCAGAGTTTTGTTTGTTCATTTTTTTCTGTTCTTACTTGGTGAAAATGAATTAAGAGTCATGCATCTGTTAGACAGTTGGTCAACATATTTAAAGGTCAATGTGTTATGATAATTGTCCAACAAAAATAAACAATTATCCAAACCCAGTTAGAAATAATTGCTGTGTATTTATTTTCTATAGTTTCCCTGTTACAAATTTACTTTTCTTGTTGGTGATAAAATTTTTATCATGAATGTGTCGATTCATTAGATTTTTATTTATTTTTCTGATAAACTTCATAGGATGAATAGACACTAGATCCACTTTGGTCATTTGACCTACAAGGAAGAAAATATTTCCTGATTAGGTAACAAGACAAAGATACAGTTTTTTAAGGATGAACTCAAACACATCACTCTTTTTTGTAGTTGTGCTTTGAAATAAGTCTGTCATCAGGTGAAATCTTAATTGATTTTGATCTTGATCTTAGGGCCCTGAGATCATGACCTGAGCTGAAATCAAGATTCTGATGCTCAACAGATTGAGCAACCCAGACACTCTGAGGTAATACATTTTACATGACTGACAAAGGTAACATTTCTCCCAACAAATCAGGTAAAATTTTGGATTTGACCATATATCATTTCTATCTCTCTACTCTTAACACCTTCTATCCATATAATCCCTTCTGGGACAATCCTTTCCACACTAGAGTGATGCCTTAGGGCAGATATATCCTTTCCTTTTGAGTAAAATTTGACCTTGTACTACCTGCTACTTATATGTCCTTCTATACAGTAGCATAGAGAATCCTCTTAAGCATTTTAACCATCCTCTATTGTGTGCATGAGACTTTTTTTTACCTGAAGTCAAAGAAGTTGAGCTATTTCCCTCTGATCACAGAATTATGTAACCTATTATACTATATGAAAACACAAATCACTTCTTTTACTGCCAAACATTATTTTCATTAACCACAATGTGTCAAATTGCCAAAAGTAATGTTTTGCACAAATAATCTTCAGATCACACAACATGTACACTATATTTCCAATGAAACGACCTCTCTTTAAATTATACCATGCACTGTCATGCTTAAAATACAAATGAAAATGCAAAATAAATAAAATGTATTTAATATAAGAAGCATGCAGGTCACGTCTTTTCCAATGCAGACATATCTGCATTTCTTTGGTTGTTGGTTATTAATATTTCATTAATTTTCAAGCTACTGCAAATTCCCCTTGAGATATCATTAATAAAATACTATCCAAATCAGCAAGATTATAGTCAAAGTAGCCAAACTACAGAACCCATTTAATTGCCTAGAAATTTTAAGAGTGCTGAGCACTTGCTTTAATTTAAAGAACTGAATAATCTGATGCTTTGATGATTACAAAGAGTCTTTAAGCTCTCTCTGTTTTGTTGGTAATTTTAATTATTTCTCATACTTTTCCAACTTAGATGCATTCCTTTAGTTGCCCTTTCAGAATAATAATGAGCAAATTTTGGGAAAAAAAACCCAAATGAGTACAGAAATACTTTTGAAATAAATTTAAGAATGAAAAAAAATACAAGCACTTAACATTCACAGTATTGGCCTTTCTCGTCTCATATTCCCCAGTGACACATAAAATTTTTGATCAAGGTATGTAGTCAACAAATTAATAGCATTAAATTCTGCCAAAATATTAAAATTTCCTGCTCAGATCCTCTGCCCATTTTAAGAACCCCAATTTTGCTGATTCTAAGTAATTCCTTGCATACACAAGGAGACATTTTGAATTTAGGTGTTAAAGCAATTCTTAAATTGTCTCTAATCCTATCTCACATTTGGCCATGCTCCTGAATCACAGATTCTTTTAAAGAATGGCAAGGCAGAGAAGGAAAATAAAGCAAAATTTTCCCATTTTCCCCCATATGTGTATACATACTGGAACCCTGCTTGTTTGGATACTCTATCATTTTACATAGAGAAATTAAATTTAATTATTTCTTGTTCATAAATATTTTTCCCTTATCAACATGGTGTTTTTTTCTGGATAAATTTTAAAGTCACCATGATCAGCAAAAGAAACTGGTCACACAAGTCTGCATATTGAGATTACATTTATATGAAAGTCAAAACAGAAAAAAATGTGTCTATGTTGATAGAATTTAAATAAATAGTGGATACTACACAGGCAGGTACTGACTGGAAAGAGCCTTAAGGGAACGTTCTGGAGGTGAAATAAGCACTTTGTGTGTGTGTGTGTGTGTGTGTGTGTGTGTGTGTGTGTATGGGGGGAATGGAGAGTTTTATACTTATGATTGGTATACTCTTGTATATGAAATTTATAACTCATTTTTAAAATTAAAATTTAAATGTCAATTTTTAAATGATTATTTATTTATTTATTTATTTATTTATTTATTTGAGAGAGAGAGAGAAAGAGAGTATGAGCAAGAGAGGGGCAGAGGAAGAGGGACAAGTAGACTTCCTGCCAAGTGGGCAGGCCAACGTGAGGGGCTGGATTCCAGGACCCTGGGATCATGACCTGAACTGAAGCCAGACCCTTAATCAACTGAGACACCCAGACATCCCTAGAACTCAGTTTTTTAAAAATGTTATAAAGCCAGGAATAAATATTGGAAAAAGTTCAAGTGAAAGAGACATTTCAATAAACCTTTGCATCCATTTCCTTCTTTCTGTTTCTACTTTCCAATTCAAATTCCATTTATTTCACACCTTAACCATTGAAAAGCCTACCGAGGCGAAGGCTCAAAATTTGTTCTTGATTTTTACATTTGTTAACCTCTCTTTACTGATGGCATGATGGCTGGAGCTCAAGCAGCCTTATTGGACTGACGGAATTTATGTGCTGAAGATGAAGGAGTAACTAGATAGAACTGTAGGATCATAATGCTCACAGAACCATATCAGCTCTAAAATAACTATCTTCAGATTTCTTTTACTTAAGAGAAATACAGTTTTATCTTATTTAAGCCAAAAATCCTTTATGTGTGTGTGTGTTTTTTTTTTTTTTTTTTTTTTTTTTTTTTTTTTTTTTTTGGTCACTGGCAGCTGAGCCTAATATAAACTATTATACTTTATATATACAGTTTTTTTAAAGATTTTATTTATTTGAGACAGAGAGTATGAGAGAGAAAGAGCACAAGCAGGGGGAAGGGCAGAGGGAGAAGCAGGCTCCCCGCTGAACTGGGAGCCTGATGCAGAACTCGATCCCAGGACACTGGGGGCCCCTGAGATAATGACCTGAGCTAGAGGCAGATGCTTAACCAACCTAGGCACCCAGGGGCCCCTATATACTTTTTTTCTATCAACTCTTTCTCACTGTAATTCAAAATTCGAGAATATCATTGAAGTTTTTTAAAGACTATATCAGATCATGTTCCCTCACCCATTAGAATTCCTTCTCATTTCAGGGATATGGCTATTATTGCAGGCATAATAATATTTTGTCATTAAGCAATCATATCACAAAAGAGAATGCAAAACCTGATTATGCATTGTTAAAGGAAATGTCAATTTGTATAGGAAATGAAAACCTGAAGATCTGCTAAAAAAATAAATACTCCTTATTTTGGGGTCATGAAATAATGGATAATATTTATATTTGTATGTTCTGAGCTTATTAAATTTACTACAATAAGAATACATCATTGCATTAGTTTAAATAAATGACTTTTTCAAAAACAAAACTAAAACCTTCTGTGGTTTCATAAAATTCAAACTTCTCTTCAAATTTAAACCTACAGACAGTTCCAATGGTGAGAGCAACAAATCAAAATTTGCTACTTACATTCTAACCATTCCTCACTGCTCTGGGGGCCTTAACCAATAAACTAAGGAAAGGAAATATATAATTAACAATCTTTCCAAATTTTATGTTATAATTTATCAGTTGTGAGCAATATGTTGAAATCACAGAAAACATTGTAAGTATAATAGTATTGAAAAACTAATAAAATGTAATTGCTTTCACATGGGGGAGAATTCACAAAATATATACAAAAATCAAAAGTTCTTATATCAGATCAAAAATCTAATTTCAAAAATTCCGTAAACAATAAATGTGAAGACACACAGTTTTGGGGGAGAATATCAAGTAGGCAGAGAAAAAGGAAATCAGCTAATAAACAGTGTTGAGAAAATTTATTTCGTATGGATGTATCCTTCCATCATAAAAAAACAACAAAGATAAAGTAAATACTTAAATAATAAAAACAAAACCAGTATTAAAAGAAAGTAGAGGAAATAATTCTGTAACTTTTGAATTGGGACATCCTTTATTTTACCAATAATAAGAAGAAAACTAACATTCATTAAGTGCTTAATTATAATAGGGGCTCTTCTAAGTGATTTTGCACCTGTTGACTTCTGTGCACCCCGTCGACCTCTCTGAGAAAGGAACTAATATATGAGAAGTACAGACCTAGGGCACAGACGGATTGAGTCATGGTGAATTCTGGAGCTGATATCTTAACCCAAGCTATGTGGTTCAAGATTCTGTTCTCTTAGTTATATTTTTTACCATCAGTCGCTACATATGGAATGATTGAGAGAAATATCTACTTAACATGTAATACACTCTGTATGGAAAAAAGATAACATAAAAAAGTTAAATTCCACCAAGAAAAATACTTTCAGCATATATAATAGCAGACCAATATTCTTAAGGAACTTTCATAATTCAGTAAGAAAATAAATAAATACCCTATAGAATAAGTAAAAGACATAAACAAGCAGTTCTTAATAATGAATGATAAATAAATACAATATTTAACTTGACTGATTCTCAATACTCACAAAATTAAGCGTGTTGAGATAGGCTATTTTTCATCTACTACATTGGTGTTGAAGTGGCTGTTATTGCCATTTTGGCCAGGGTGTGGCAACACAGGCACTCTGATGTACCATGTTAGAAGGAGAAATTTATAAAACTCTTTGAAGGGCAATATACAATAGGTACCTGTATAAATTCTTTGTGGTGAGACCACCCTTTTAAGAATTTGGCTTAATTTAATAAAAGGAAAAATATAGTTGACAACTGAATTTTGCAGTAGTCATATTTGTAAAAGTGAAAGATTAGAAATTAGTTAAATGTACATCTATTAGGGATTATTTATTTATTTTTTAAAAATATTTTATTTATTTATTCATGAGAGAGACAGAAAGAGGCAGAGACACAGGCAGAGGGAGAAGCAGGCTCCATGCAGGAAGCCCGACGCGGGACTCGATCCTGGGACTCTAGGATCACAACCTGGGCCGCAGGCAGGCGCCAAACCACTAAGCCACCCAGGGATCCCTATTAGGGATTGTTTAATCAAAATATAGCACATTAAAATATATATACATATATATATATAGCACATTAAAAGTATATATATTTTTATATATATATATATATATATATATATATATATATATATATATATAGCACATTTCCACAATGGTATATCGATCATATAAGAGGAGAACATATAAATTTATATGGGCCGCAGGCAGGGGCCAAACCACTAAGCCACCCAGGGATCCCTATTAGGGATTGTTTAATCAAAATATAGCACATTAAAATATATATATATATATATATATATATATATATATATATATATATAGCACATTTCCACAATGGTATATTGATCATATAAGAGGAGAACATATAAATTTATAATACTAATATGTGAAGACATCTATGGTATACTAATAAAAAAATGGTTACACAATACTATGGATTAAGTACTATTTATGTTAATACACATGCTTATATGTTTGCTTTTTATTTTTTTAAATATTTTATTTATTTATTTATTTATTTATTTATTTATTTATTTATTTGAGAGAGAGAGCACGATATGCGGGGAGAGGGGGCAGGGAAAGGGTTGGGGGTTAAGCAAGCTCTCTGCGGAGCTGGGAGCTCAATTGATCCCATAACTCCAGGATCATGAACTGAGCTGAAGGCAGACACCTAACTGACTGAGTCAGGTGCTCCAATATATGTTTGCCTTTTAAAGTCAGGACGACTTTATAAGATAGTCTTATCACTGATTGTCTTTGAGTGGGTAGGATGGCAGGAGTTGGAGATTAGAATGGAAAGAAATATTATGAAGAAGAGCTATCTTTCTACTTACTTATGACCATACTCTTTTACTTTTATAAAAGCATAATTACTGACATAGATTATTTAAAAAAACAAATATTTCATCTTAAAAAATATAAAAATCTGCCTTCCATATTACTTTCTTCCTTCCTTCCTTCTGTCATTCATTACATTCAGCAGCTAAATTTGATTTTTAACAGAGGTCCACCAGAATTCTTATATTTCTGGATCAAGACTTCATTCTTATATAAAGACAGTGCTTGCTTTCTTCTCTTCCTAGAATGTCCCTCTTTCTAGTCCTGCCTATGGAAAATCATGTAAATCTAGATATTTCTCAAAATGCTACTTAAATCTTGAAACTTACTTTTTCTCTTCTGTTTTTCCATTCAAAAAAGGAAAAAAAAAGAACTATTAGAGACCTTATCACGGTATGGTATGCATTATACTAATCTATATACATGCCTGTTTTCTCTAGAAAGCTATAGGCTGCTCAGTAGCAGAACCTTATATATCGTCTTTTCCTTCTACCATGTGTAGTTCTCAAGTGTTTGCACAGCAGACGCACAAAAAAGTTTCAGTCATTGCGTGATTGACTATATAGACATAACTCAATTGATAACAAATAAAATGGTAATGGATGTGACTGTTCTGTCAATTACTGAAACAGGCAATTTATCTGTTTGCCCTCCTTTCTTTGAGAAACTGGTTATGAAAATTACTTACATAAAAATGAAAGGCACAGCAATGCTGTTAATATTTCAACAAATTTAAGATAAACAATGCCCTGTGGAGTTGTATTCAGTGTTAATGTAGTTGTATAACTGTCTTTGTTAAAAGTGTATCATTACTAAAATTCTCATCAAGCTAACAAGGTAGAGAATCTGAAGTTCTTAAAACTATTGAACGTAGCCACCTGATTCCAGGTCAAAGCTTATAACTGCTACACTCAAGGATCAACTGTAACCACTAAAGAAGTTGGTGGATTCTTAGGTGGCTCAGTGGTTTAGCACCTACCTTCGGCCCAGGGCATTGTCCTGGGGACCTGGGATGGAGTCTCGCGTGGGGCTCCCTGCATGGAGCCTGCTTCTGCCTGTGTCTTTGCCTCTCTCTCAATCTCTCTCTCTCTCTCTGTGTATCTCTCATGAATACATAAATAAATAAATCTTTGAAAAAAAAAAAGAGACTGACAGAAAACTTTGAATCAACATTTAGCCAATCCTTATGCAACTTATCTTCACATCAACTTGCACCACATCAATTACCTAATACCTTATTTCTGTATTGGGTTGTGATACCTGATGATCATTCTTTTGCCCTGTCTCCCAGCCAAAAAAAATATATACTATTCTTTTAAAAGTTGGAAGATTTTCTTGTGCCTTCTATACATTATAGAAAATCTCAATATGCTAACACTTAACAAGTGACAATACAGCCTATTTACAGCCTATTTAATCCTATTGATGAGGGACTCACTCCCTGGTAAGGTCTCTAATTCAAATTTTATATAGCATTAAACAGAGGTAATTAGATCAAAATTGAAACTAAAATATATCTTCTTACGGTTTGTACCTATTGGCTCTAAATTCTGCCTTCTGAAATAACAAAATATAAACATGAATGCTTTTCACTATTAGAGTTTCATCTATTACAAGTTTCTCAGTTCCCTTTCACTCTATTTCCTTTTTTTTTTTTTTTTTTTTAAATGAAGTGCTTGCTTCCAGGTCCACCTTACTCTGGATACCCGATCCCTGTAACCTTCCTATTTATCTCTTCAACTCACATATTCTTCCTGTTTTAGGTTATTTCCTAGAAGTTAAGCCTGTGTTACTGTTTCCCTTCTTAACCAATTCCCTTCTTTCTCTCTAGTTTTAATATTGTAATAGCTACCTTGCACTCTGAAACTTGCCATGCCTAGTTGTCTCTCCAATATCTAGTACTCCTTCCTACATCCTGAAACCCTGACTATGAAAGTATGCTCTCAGCATCTATTGCCTACTTGTGCTCTATCATCATAAATGAACTGTCTACTTTTGGCTCTTGTCCAATCTAAGTTTCTGACCTCTAAATCCAGATTATAAACCCAGAACCTTCTTCCAAAAGGATGATCTTGCCCAGGGGGAACCCCTAGATATTAATAAGGTCTAACCAAAACCATCTAAGTGTGTCCATTTTCAAGATGCCGATAAAATTTGTAGGACTTCACTGTCCTTCTGCCGGTAACACCTATTTGTCCAGAGCATGAAGTTTTCCTATATTCTATTTGTCCCATTTCATCAACCCAGTTTTTCAATCACCAGTTAATATCTACAGATATTATGGTGAAGGCTGTAATTCCCCAATTAGATTAAGCTGAACAAATTAACCATAACACGACATCTCTCTCTCTCTCTCTCTCTTTTTCCTGCTATGTAGGACAAACGCTAAAAGAAATTAAAAAGCATAATAAAATTAGAGTAACAGTAATATGCTACTTTATTTCACTTTTCTTGAAATATTAAAAAAATATTTATTTATTTATTTATTTGGACAAAATAAATAAGGGAAACAGATTAATTTTATTAATATCAATTCAGGCAATGGGTTAAATATATAATTTTAAAAATGCATTTAATTCTCCTTAATCTTTTAAAAATGATTATTATATTATAGATTTTTTACTGAAAAGACATTGAAAATTAAAACTCTTTCAAAGGTAATGAGGCCTAAAACATCTCTTCAATTTCAATCTGGCCATAATCTTCCAAGGAAGGCCTAACTACAAATTATAATTTGTTATGACAAATAAAAGAAAAATGAAACTCATGTATTATACCAGAGAGAGGCCAAAGGTTAACATCTCCCCTTCCAGGCCTGAAAGGAAGCCAATAAATGAATCTCTGAACCTTTCATCAGAAAAGCTGGATCTTTAGTTTGAGTGAATAATATCTATTCTGAAATTGAACCTATTAAAGAAAACAGATAGAACAAAGAATAATGGAAGATCTGTAGAGACAATAAAGAAACTACTGCTCTGATGTTTTTTTAAGTCTGGAGTGAGTTTCACCAGATTCAGAATCATCAAAATGGTTTTTAATGAAATGTCTTTAAGTTTCATGTCAGTACTCTAATATTGAATTTTATTTTTCAGTATTGTAGAGAAAGGCAAATTACAGAGAACAAATTATGTGCCAGTTAGAATAATCTTATGATGGGAGAATTAAATCTTATTAAGACATTTTCCATAAATTGAATATTTTTTTCTAATTCCAATCATATAAAGCATAGAAGACAAACTGGTGAAAACATGTTTTTGCTTTTTTTTTTTTTTTTTTTAATTTTTATTTGTTTATGATAGTCACAGAGAGAGAGAGAGAGAGGCAGAGACACAGGCAGAGGGAGAAGCAGGCTCCATGCACCGGGAGCCTGACGTGGGATTCGATCCCGGATCTCCAGGATCGCGCCCTGGGTCAAAGGCAGGCGCCAAACCGCTGCGCCACCCAGGGATCCCTGTTTTTGCTTTTATTGCAAAGACCAATGAATTCTTCTTTAGATTATGTCTTATTAGGCATTTGCTCTTTCTGTTGCTTCATTCTGGAACTCACTCCTGGAAGGTATCTGTATGTGTTCTCTCTTGCTTTTTCTGATGTTAATTCAAATACACCCTTTTTATCAGACTTTACTTTTCCATACTATCTAAAATTATGAGTCCCACCCAACCAGTTACTATATTTTCTCTGACATTTTTCTTAGCCTTTATATCTCTCTTTGCCCTAAAAATATTCCATGAGAATACAATTTTTTTCACTTTCCTTAAACCATTCTATTCTCAACAACAAAAATAATGCATAGCACATGGAAGACAATCAATAGGAATTTGTTGACATAAAAATGAATGAGAAAAGAAACCTAGAAAATAATCATATGTTAAGCTAACTAGAACTTCAAGAAGTTCAGAGTAAACATGAACTCACTTATTTTTTTTTTAATGCGTATGAAGGTTCTTCAAAAAATAAAAAATAGAATTACTATATGATGCAGCCATTCCACTTCTGGCTACTTATCCAAAGAAAATAAAAACATTGATTCAAAAAGATATATGCATCTGTATGTGTGTTCATATTCATAAGTTCAATGAGATAGATATTGGTCATTACTACATTACCACATGCTTCCACGTCTTTACTATACACAATTCCATTTTTATTCTATTTCATTTATGAGGTAAGATTCACTAAATTAATTTCACAAACCACTGGTGAGCTGTGATACACAATTTGAAGAAAAACAAATCTGCTAAAGGGGTTTAAATCTTTTGCCATGACTGAGTTATAGCCCAGGGCAATGATAGCCTTATTTAATGAAACTGAACTTCTGTTGGCGATTCTGCAGCAGTCACAGAAAATTGGAGTTATCTTATTATACTAGGAGTGAGTAAATGCTACTTCAATTTTCAAAAAGGATGGGGAGAAGTCATATTTCATAAACTATATCACTGAGTAATAGACTAAGATGGATAATTTAAAGAATCATTTGAGAACACAGAGAAAAAGAAATAGTAATTACTAGTGTCCAACATAATTTCTGTAAAAATTAATCAAATCAGACTAACCTCAATTGCCTAGTTGCTAAACTAGCATATCAAAGATATTCAGTACAATTTTGGGGATCCCTGGGTGGTTCAGCAGTCTAGCGCCTGCCTTCAGCCCAGGGCATGATCCTGGAGTCCTGGGATCAAGTCCCACATCAGGCTCCCTGCATGGAGCCTGCTTCTCTCTCTGCCTGTGTCTCTGCCTCTCTCTCTCTCTCACACACACACATGAATAAAATCTTTTAAAACAAAACAAAACAAAAAAACCAAGGATACTCAGTACAATTTTGAAAGGTATAAGAAAATAAAGGATCCGTTCATTCCAATGATAGAGATAACCAGGTATGGCCACTAATCCTGTTTTCTTTATTACAGGATAAACAATCAGATTATATTTCCCAGCCTTCCTTGGAGTTATTTGAGACCATGTGACTAAGTTCTGACCAAATGACTGTGAGCTGGAAGTAATATACACTGCTCTAGGACTGACTTTATCATGTAACCCGTATCTATTTCCCGAACCCTCTCACCAATTTATGACACTTAAGAATCATCCCTTTCTTTCTTACATTATCAATTGTTCACTCTAATGACTCTTTAACAAATATAATATTTTCCATATTCATACATTCACGTCTTTAACTTCACATATATCTCCAGATGTTTCTCTACTGCTCTGCTTCCTTTATATCATAGTTTCACTAGAGAATTACTACACTCATTGTTTGCCCTGTGATCCTTTGATTGTCTGTTGAACCTTTTCTTCTTAGAGATTTATTTATTTATATTAGAGGAGAAAGAGAGCACGTGTATCAGGGGAGGGGCAGAAGGAGAGGAAAAGAAGATCTTAGGCAGACTCTGTGCTGAGAGTGGGGACCGACACAGAGCTCAATCTCATGACTCTGAGATCATGACCTGAGCTGAAACCAAGAGTTGGACACTAAACTGACTGCAACCAGGAGCCTATGCTGAACTTATTCTAATCAAAATTTTTATACTTTCCATAAAACAACTCTTATTAGGGTCACAGATGACCCACTGCTTAGTCAATTGGCTATTTTTTCTGTCTAGTCTCATCCTATTTGATCTCTCATGAACAGTTGACATATTTGCCCAGTCTTCATTAGTCACTCATTCAGTTTCCTTTTGTGTTCCCACCCCACCTCTCTATTGTTGGCATGTCCAAGGTCAGTCATTATAGACTCTTTTTCTCTACACTCACATAAAGGTTCTAATCAGGAATGCAAGCTAGCACAGCCGCTCTGGAAATCAGTGTGGAGACTCTTCAAGAAGTTAAAAATAGAGCTACCCTACAACCCAGCAATTGCATTACTGGGTATTTACCCTAAAGATGCTGATATAGTGAAACTCCAGAACACCTGCACCCCAATGTTCATAGCAGCAATGTGCACAATAGCTAAACTGTGGAAGGAGCCACAACATCCTTCGACAGATGAATGGATAAAGGAGATGTGGTATATATACAATGGAACATTACTCAGCCATCAGAAACGACAAACACCCACCATTTGCTTCGATGTGGATGGAACTGGAGGGTATTATGCTGAGTGAAATAAGTCAATCCAAGGGAGAAGGACAATCATCATATGGTTTCATTTAAATTTGGAATGTAAGAAATAGGAGAAAGGAACCATAAGGGAAAGGAGAGAAACTGAGTGGGGAAGCTTTAGAGAGGAAGACAAACCATGAGAGACTCCTAACTCTGGGAAACAAACAAAGGGTTGCAGAAGTGAAGGTAGGTTGGGGGGATGGGATGACTGGGTGACAGACACTAAGGAGGGCACTTGATGGGATGAGTGCTGGGTGTTATACTATACGTTGGCAAATTTAATTTAAATAAAAATAAAAATAAATAAACAAAAAATTAAAAAGGTTCTCATCACTTCATGCCTTCAAATGCCAATTACACATAGATGACTGATGAAATAGGTGTCTAGCCCGGACCTTTCACTTCTTCTTGAGTAATTTTGTCTAACAGGCATCCCGGGTTTAACAAATCTGAAACTGAACTCCTGGGTTTCCTCTTCAAACTTGAGCCTAATCAATTTCTCTTTCATAATTAATAAATTCATTATTTCAAGCATAAGCAACCCACCCCCAAAAAAATCAAAAACAAAACAACAAAATCCACATAATCCTCTTTAACTATACTCTTCTACACTCTACAGTTAGTCCATTAGCACATCTTTCTTCCTTCAAAATGTAGCTGCTGTCATCCTGGTGCAAGTTTTCCTCATCTTTTATCTCTTACTATTACAGTAAGTTTTCTTTTTTTTTTTTTTTTTTTTATTACAGTAAGTTTTAAACTGGTCTTCTTATTTTTACCTTTTGTATCTGAAACCTGTCATCCACACAGAAGCCAAGGTGATCTATCTAAAAATTTATAACCTTAATGAGTGTCTGGGTGGCTCTGCTGGTTAAGCATCTGACTGTTAATCTTAGGGTTGTAAGTGCAAGCCCTGTGTTGAGCTCCACAGTGTGGGGCCTACTTAAAAAAATTATAATCTTAAGACTGGTGTAATAATAATACCCAGAATTGTTCATTTAAATGACAATCCGATCATATACATCACTTTTCTAAACTTCGTGTATGCACACACACACACATGCATAGATATAAAATCAATCAATTTCTCAAAATGTGAAAAAGACTGTTTAACATGACACATTAAATCAAAAAAGTATGGATTGATCTTTAAAATAAAGGGTGGGGAGGGGGCACCTGGGTGGCTTAGTGGTTGAGCGCCTGCCTTTGGCTCTGGTCATGATCCCAGAATCCTGGGATCGAGTCCTGCACGGAATTCTTGGGGGGGAGCTTGATTCTCCTTCTGCATGTTTCTGCCTCTCACTGTGTCTCTCTTGAATAAATAAATAAATAATTAAAAAAAAAAGTTTGGATTGAGTTATTTTTTAGGATAATTTTGAAAAGCTATTTTTTTCAGCAGCAATCAACATTCCAATGGTATTTGCTCTTTGAAGTCATAATCCCATCACAATTTACAATCCTATTCATTTGGCCTTATTAACAAAATATACAGAATTAATTTGCTTAGGCAAATCTTCCAACTTGATAGACTACTACCTTAGAGATTTAGCAATAATTTAAATAGTGAAAATTCTTCAGCAGTATATACTGTATGACCTATAATTACATTCTCTTAATATGGTATAAACTATAATACATCTTTACAAAATATACTTTACATTATATAAACATTATCTAAGTTTAAAACTCTTGATTGTTGTGATAGATACAAGACAGCATTAATAAAATAAAAGAAATATAAAGAAAAAAATTACATAAGCAACAGTAAACAGTATGCTTTACTATAGTCTTACAAAAACATACATGTACACAATTATTTTAAGCAAATATGGACTTAATTTCATGAAAGTATTGCCATATTTGTCACATGTTATACCATTCTAAAAACAAACTATTCCTAGCTGCTGCTAAAGATTCACAGATATTTAGTGTAGTAGGAATATACATAAATTAAACAATAGCATTTTACCTTTACAATGATGCATATGAAGGACTATTTTCATCTGACTATAAAATCATAAAGCATATTAGAAAAAAAGAATTACATAAATAGAGTATTCCTCATAAGGTGAAAAATCAGAAGCAAGTGTATAGAAACAAATCTGCAAAATCTGGCTCATATATCCATTTCTTTTTCCTGTGCTAGCTCCTCTGGTTTAGACCCAGAGGGACATCTTTCCTTGCCCCTGTTTCAACCTAAAGATAAATAATGCACAGGATCCTCTTTTACTTGTCTGACTCAACCCTGTTCTTTAAAAATGCCTTTATCCATGATTTTTTTTTCTAATAAGCTTAATAAACTTTTAAATGGAGAGGTCATATTAACACCTTTCAATATAGAGCAGCTTTTAAAATAAGCCTAAAAAATGACATTGCAAACTTTATTTCTATTTTCCTTTAAACTGAATTATGTCTTTAACTTTTTAAAGTGATATTGTCGATCTTCATCTACCTCAAGTCTTCTGGATGAAAGTTTTTAATGTGAGGTAGTTTTATCATTTTGAGAAAAACACTGCATAAAGAGAATGACTGGATTAATGACTGAATTAAACATGTTATTTTATTGGCACTTCTTTTATATTTAATTTGTGCCTGTAACACAAGAGAATTAGGAAATTACCTGAAGTACACTGCCATGAATGATATCATAAAGGCATAATAAATTTTCTTCAGGTTTCTATACATTATAAATGTAAGTTACTAGGTAACTGACAAAAGCGATTTGTATGAAAGTATTTCTAAAACTATCTGACATCTATTCAAACAGCATTTTCTGCACTTAATTTAGGACAGCCACAGAAACTTGCTAACCTTTCACAACACAGTGACTTAAAAAACTTCACTGTTTGACTCTCTCGTAATTCTAGGAGCAAACAACTCTCTAACATTTTCAGGATCATTAAATTAAAAATGATAAGGAAAGAAAATCATTAACTAATTTATATTTCTCTTCTAATGGGAATAGAATTAGTAATTACTTTTGCCGGGGAAACGTCCTGTAGTCAGTCACTTGTGTCGAAATCACATGCCCATCGTTCAAGGTATGAGGCCTGCTGACCTCAAATTACAAACTCACAGATGTATTTGTAGATTGGTATTAACACAAGAGACCCAGCATCTTTAAACTTAACCATCCAACCTATTATGTTCAAATTTCCTTTCCCTATGCAGCATTTACTTTTTTTTTCTTTTTATGGGCTTCAACCACATTTAGTCTAATACTTTACATACTCTACCACTCAGTGAATATTTACTAAATTATCATGTGAATCAATTTGGGCATTTGAAAAGAGATGAAAAGGGGCACCTGGGTGGCTCAATGGTTGAGTATCTGCCTTTGGCTCAGTTTGTGATCCCGGGGTGGCGGGATAGAGTCCCACTTCGGGCTCCCTGCATGGAGCCTGCTTCTCCCTCTGCCTATGTCTCTGCCTCTCTGTGTGTGTCTCTCATGAATAAATAAAATTAAAAGAAAGAAAAGAAAAAAAAAAAAAGAAAGAAAAGAGATAAGAAGCAAGACAAAACATATATTCAAGACTTATTCAAAACTCATGAGATTCATGGAAGTTCTAATGATTAGCCGTTACAAGCAAAAGTTTCATCTGTCAGAGAATAATTTATAAGCACACAAGAAATTAATTCCACTTGCATTTCACCTATTGTCTTTGTTAAAATGACTATAGAATCTGTGGCTGGAAATTTTTAAAGCTACCTTCACTTTATCCATCTATTTCCTTAATGGCATTAGTGATTTAACTGCCTTCATAAGGTCATATGTCTTTTATTTCAGTTTTAAAATCATATTTTAAATTCAGATAATACTCCCATCAGTAACATTTTGTATGACATTTATTATATTTTTCCTATTAAATGTTGAAATGAAGAGCAAGTTAGCAGACTGTTATCCTTAAATAGAAATGATAAAACCAAGCAAAAAGCAGTTTATAGAATTTTTTAAATGATATATATCCTTTTGCCAAACAGACCTGCAAATTGTACACTCTGTTTTTTTTTTTATGGTATTTAAAATTGATTAAAAATTGTCTGTATCTCCACTGACATGAGTAACTGTAATCTATTTGTTGTAGAATAAATTTTAAAGAAAGGCTCAAGACCAGAACCTAGTTCGTCTCCAGGATTCCTGAATAGAAAAGGCACTATTTCTGGTAACTTGAGTTTACCACAAATCATCATTTATTTTCCTGAATTACAGAATGCTATATCCCTATATCCCTGCTATATGATGCAGTGCAAGTGGTGGTTGTCAAGTCTAATGTTTTTGTTTTTCCTTGACAACCAATCAAGTGCTATATTATTGGCGAAAAATTGCTACCTAGTAAACAGAAATGTAAACTTAACCAAACTCATTAATTTATATCGTCTACTGCAAGTAAATCTCTTGAGGCCTCCTGTTAAAACCAGAGTATAATCTTCACATCATCTGCGGCAGACAAAGTGCCCTATGCCTATTCTTACAGAAGGGGTTGCTCTGGACATACTAATCCGAGGCTAGAGCTTTCCATCACAGGCAGTCTTCCAAATATAAACACCCAAAGGCATCCTGAACCGCAAACTGATTCCTAAACACAGGGTGCATTTAAGAAAGAGAACTTCAAAAAAGTTAGTGGCTCTTATATTCTCAATTAGAAATTCTCCTCGTATTAGCTAGGATCTCAGAGTACATCAACACAGAGGAAGCAGTTGTTCTCACATCTTAAAATAGAACAGATTGAACATTTAACCTTTCTGCTGCCCAGTCAGGGTCTAATGACTATTTTATGTTTAAACACACACACACACACACATTCACACACTCACACATATACACACACTTTCCATTTTGCCTTTCTCCTAGTATAGTAAAACATAGAAGTAAAACAAGCTTCATTGCTCTTTGAAAGTCTGAACTTAGAGAAAAAGGTATTTGTAGAAATATAAAAGAATGATGTCAACGAGTCAAACTCAAATTTCCTATTAAAACGTCAGTTTTTCACAGTTAACTATATTTTAAGTGATTACCCTTTAGTAAAGGATTTGGTGACTCTTTAGATTATTCATGATGAGGGATAATTATATTTTCTAATCCTGGTGTTATATTTAGCAACTTACTAAGGCTTTATAGAGGACATGAACTCTTAGGGCACTTAGAATGACTGTGTCTCCCCAAGATTTGTCACATGTTCACTGTTTATAAGTAACCTAGTTTATTTACTAGATACTGCCAATGCTTCCTCCTAGCAATACAAATACCCATTACTGAAGTTTAATCAGCAGGATTGCCCTAAATGTAGTGGCATTTTCTATATTCCTAAGAAATATTTATAGACCTATTACTTCCTCCATTTTAAAGTTATATATTAGAATTCAAGTGTATCTTTCAAGCCAGTATCTCAAATCTAAATTGAAATGACTAAACAATATCCACGTCTTTATGTATGATGTGATCATCTTTACTCCTTCCACTGTGAATGGGGTGAGGAAAGGAAAGAATTGGTTATTAAAAATCAAGTAAGCAGCTCAGTTTGGTTTTACAAATATTATATACTCAAATATCTCTTTATTTCAAAATAAATTTGGATTTCTTTAATATTTTTCCTTTCATTTGGGCATACCAATGGATAGAAATGATGAACAATAAAATATGCTGCTCTAAAAAGGTGGAAGGATCATGTTCTTGATGACTAAAATCAGAGTATGTGCCTCTGGCCCTGTGACCTTGGGTGATTCATTTAGCTATTCTTAACCTCATATTATTCACCTCTTAGGGTTTTTGCTCTCTTTTTATAGAAATTACATTCTGTAAATGGGCATTTTCTGTGATAGAGAAGAGACTGTCTGGTAAGTAGATATATCAGCTCCTGTCTGGAAGCATGACAGGTGCATGGTGTTACACTGTGTGTGGGCGCTGATCCTGGCACGAATAGAGAGTGACCTGCTGTTGGAGCTCGTGGAGAGAACCTGAAGGAGCACTCCAAATATCCTTCTGCAAGCATTACCCACCTGGGGATGTTTCTCATCCAATGACTGCCGAAGGATAACTGTCATAACTATACTTTTCACCGTGGCCTTCTCACCACTTGCACGATGTTTATCCCATATCCAGATGCCATCTGTGGTGTTTTCCCACATCATTGTCTCAGAGGTGAAAGGTATTGCACATAATGGGAGTATTTATTACTATGAACACATCTGGCATTTTTGGAATTGTCAAAGAAAACTGATGCCTCCTGTAGCCTAATAACTTTTTTCTATATTTTATTGTCCTTGATATTAAAACTCCAGTTGATACAGGCACTTATAGAGATGAATACAGGATGTGGTATCAATGAGCATCATTTGTAAAGGCAAAAGACAACAAGAGTACTTAATTTATATATATATATATATTATATAAATATATAATATATATATATATATATATTTCTATTTACCGAAATGCAACCCTTTGGAAATATAGGTACAGAATATTGTGTGGTTCTATCAGAAATTATGTACTACCTTGGTTTGATTTTTTGTCATAATTTTTGTTAGATTCTGGAATTTACAAAATAGATTTTTTTAATTAGAAAGTTTCACCATCTTCCAAATTCATATGCATGCAATTCCCTCACTCCTTTTCAGTATTGTTTTGTTTATTTATAGGCTTAATTTAAATGTCTGACATCTTTGTTGGACAGTATATACTTCTTTGAGGGCATAAATTGGAATGTGTTTATTCATATGCCCCCACAGTGATTTTACTCCTATCTTGCAAAAGCAGTCAATAAATGTTTATTAAATTATAAATAAGTAGAAATTGTTTCTAATGAAAAGGTCTAGTGACATTTTAAGAGATGTTTTTCCCCCTTAACACTAAACATTACAGCAAATAAATAACAGACAAACATTTCTACTATCTGCAATTAGTTCTGGGATTTTGTCCCTATTTCACACCAGATAATACTGCACAAAGTATTTATTGATATGTAAAAGCTGACATATAATAAAGTGATTATACAAATAATTTAAATATAATACTATTTTAAGCTATGGTATCTGTTCCACATAGGCATAAGAAAAAAGGAGCTATGAAATTTTCTAGAAAGTTTGATTTCATCTTCCATCTTTCAGCAAATATTTTTGTATACCTGTGACCAATCAAGTCATATTGATTGGTCATCAAGCATATTACTACATTAATAAATGAAGCATATTACTACATTAATAAATGAAGTCTCAAAATCGAGCAATTTTCCCTTTATATATTATCAGACTATCATGGAATAAAAAAAACATAGATTACAAAGTTAGATATTTTTTTTTCAAAGTTAGATATTTTAATCAATAGTAATATAACTGCTAGAAATAAGAGCAACAAAGAGAAACAACTCTATTTAAAACCAATTCAGAGTTTAAGTGGTTTTAAACTATATTTAAAACCAATTTTTTCTATTATTTAAAATATACCTTAACTACTAGGTTTTAGGAAAATAACAGATTTTACTCAGTGAAACTAATTATCTCTGTAACTTCAATCCATACACCATATTTTATTGAAATATATTAAAAAATAATTCTATTAAAGTGTCTTCCAGAATGCTTCACATATAATCCTATTACATTCTCTGCTCTCTTTTTTCACCGTTTATTACAATAACTTACAAATCTCTTTTCCTTCAAATCCCCTACAATTTCCCCTCACTTCATTCTAATCAATCAGATTCCTGAGTGCAAGATAAATGTTATCACCCATAGTTCCAAAAACATGATTTGAAGGCTCCCAATAATTAATCATGTGACTAATTAAAATAATAAAATCAAGCTTTGTATTTGCAACTTTATTTTAGAATGGTTAATTAAACATCATATCCCAAAGTAGTTGGCCAGATTCAATCAGCTTGAATTATTCCCTGGAAAGTGATCTTGGAGACAAAAAAAGAAAAAAGAGGAATCTAAGCAAAATATAAAATTCCAATTCCAGATAAATAAGTTACAACAGAAATCTTACTTTGAAAGAAAGGCCTATTAATTGGTGTCAGATACATGAAGTATCAATTATGTGTCTTCTGTTTATGTGTGGAAATGTAGTTGGTTTTCTAACTATCTTTCATGTACTTGAATAAATAACTGAAGTTTCATACATAGTTCCTATTGAAATGGGTACTCTATGAATATGTAGGTGACTGACAAAAACAAAATGAAAACAGACAAAAACTCAACACAGAACATAATATTTTATCCATTTGTGGCACTGGTTAATTTTTCTCCTAAACAACATATTGATCAGGAGAAAAGTTTGTGTTAAAAATATCTATCTTTTGCTCTGCAGCACTGATTACATACAATGAAAAAAGAAAATATCACCTTTACTTAAAGCTCATCTTCTTGGTTGTATGGATGACCAGGTTTAACAAGAAAAGAAACACAACTGCCAATATATCCTAGAGACATGTTTTTCATTATGTCAAACAGATTTTAAATTGCTAAAACTCGAAGCTAGTTGGAGAATAAAATGACAACACATCAAACTATTAGCTAAATATAGCCCTATAGGAAGAATATTCTAAAAAGAAGATGGGCTGTTTAAAGATAAAGGAACATTAGGGTCAGCTATTAATGTCAAAGGCAAGCAAATACCATTCCAAGTACCCCCAGATAATATGCACTAATAGTGGGTTTTAGCAGGATTCAGGCTGATGCAGGTGCATGTTCAGCAGCTGCAGAGGCAACACACGCTCACACACAGACATGCACCCAGAGCATAACATAAACTAACTCTCGTGAAATGTAGAAAATGGAAAACTGTAAACACAGAAAACTCAAAGAGTAATGAGCTCATATAAATGCTTGAACACTAACCCTCCATCTCCCTGAGATTGTTTAACTCATAGCAGTTCAAGATTTTAAATCATACAATGGACACATACTTAGCTGGAAATTCTAGGAGGATCTTTCTCCAAAATACTTACTAGCTGTTGGACCTTAAGCATCTTTTCTCATTTTTCTTTGCCTTAGTTTTCTTATTCTAGAATTCTATATTTATCTTATTTATCTTATTCTAGAATTTATCATAAAGGCTTTTCACTAGGATAACATACAGGCATAATATATGCATATAAAATAGCATAGTGTTTGACTCACAGTGCTAAATAAATTTTAATGATTGCTTGATCAATATTATCCTACAGCTTATTAATGGTTTTGAAGAAGTAAAACACAAAATTTAGATCTATTTTATTATCACAAATCTTACTTGAACTCATAAAAACATATTTTTCTACTAATTTTCTGGTATTCACTACATTTACCAGTTTTAAATAAAACTTAGACAATTTCATTGTGGAATCTGTAAAAGAAAAGTAGTTCCCAAATCTACTTTTTCTATGTCAGACTAAAAGATTTGGTAGTCACTGACCAACAGAAAACAATTACACTGCCTCACAAATGCAGAATTAGCATTTATGGAAAAACAGGTTCTATAGTAGATTAGGCATGAAGTGAGGCAAGTTCTTTGTTTTCTTGTTTCTATTTTATTAGTGTAATTGAACAGAAGAATGAATCCTCATTGATGTTTTAAGAATCACCAACTCAAGCAAATACCTTAGTTGAGAAAAATATTCAAATTATATTGAACTTTAAAATCTTAGTTTCTTATTAGTTTATCACAAACCTAGTGGCTTTAAACAACACATTTATTATCTCGCAATTTTGGTGGTCACAAGTCTAGAATGGGTCTCACTGGGCTAAAATCAGGATGCCAGCAGGGCTCAAATGCTTCTGGAGGCTGTGAAAAAGAATCTGCCTTCTTCAGCTCCTACAGGTTGTCTGCATTCCTTGGCTTCTGGCCCCTTCATCGACCTTCAAAGCCAACATAAGACCAAGTCCTTTGTATTTGCCATTACTCAGACTCTCTCCCTGTCCCTCTCTTAGACTTGTAAGAACCATTGTGGTTAGTTTGGGCCCACCCAGATAATCCAGAATTATCTTAATATTTTAAGGTCAACTGAGTAGCAAACTTAATTCTACCTGGAACCTTCATTCCCCTTTGCAACATAAGCTATCACAAACTTCAGGGATTCATATCTGGACATCTTTGAAGGGCCACTATTCTGACTATGGCCTACCTCAACTGATGATTTGGGGGAAACTACTACGTTCAGTGCACTTAAATATTTTAGCATGTTTTAAATATGTACTTACATACTTAAAAACTGTACATATAGGTTTTATGAAATGTAGTAAAATAAGGAAAAGTGAGAGAGAGCTGATATATACACATGTGTGTACATATAAAATTCCAATTCCAGATAAATAAGTTACAACAGAAATCTCACTTTGAAAGAAAGGCCAATTAATTGGTGTCAGATACATGAAGTATCAATTATGTGTCTTCTGTTTATGTGTGGAAATGTAGTTGGTTTTCGCATATTTACCATTGTGCATACAATGGTCAGAGTCAGGCCTGATCTGAAAGGTCTCTCTGAAAAAGTATCATTTGAAAAGTGGCTTGAAGTAAAACAAACAAACAACAACAACAACAACAACAACAACAACAACAAAACCAGAAACAGGATAAGAGAACAATTTAACAATTTCAAGCAAAGAGAATAGAAACTTCAAAGGCCATGAAGAGGAAAGGTGTTTGGTGTGCTTGAGGAATAGCTAAGAGGACAGGGCAGTCTGGCTGGAATGCAGAGAGGGAAGGGGGGTAGGGGTTGAAGCTTTCAGAGGAAAGAGGTAGACCATGTAGAGCCTTCTGAGCTATTTAACTAAGAGTGAGCATATCTGAGCAGAAGAGTCTCACAATTGGAAAAGCAGCATTGCCATTGCTGCGTGCAGAATAGACTATTGCAAGGCAAGGCTGGTAACAGGAAGACCAGTTTGGAGGCTATTCTAACAATCCAGGTGAGAAGTAAATGAGGTTGGGACCATGGCAGAAGCTGAGGAGGTAAAGAAACATAAAAGATGATTTTTTTTTAATAGAATGAAGGGATGGCAACATTTCCTGGCAGAACAAATTTAAAGTCAGGAACAACAACAACAATAAAAAGGAAAAGAATTCTAGGCAACCCCAAGATTTTGATCTTGAGCAACTCAAAGAATATACCTCATATTTACAAGAAAATGGGACAAACTATAGAGGAAGCATGTTTAGAAGGAAACATCAAGAGCTCCATTTTTGGGCATATTAAGCTTATAGATACGTATGGGATATCTGCTGTCTGATAACTACTGAGAGTCCATCCATATTCATTCTTTCCTCCCTAGGAACAGATCTCCTGAATGTAGCTGAGATATTTCTCAGCCTCTCTTAAAGCTATGTGACTTAGTCATGGGCCATGGAGTATAAGAGAAAATTATTTATGCCAGCATCAGATTGTGCCCTTAAAAGAATAATATGTGTGTTCCTCTGTTTCTCTTATCACTAAATGTGATGAGTTGTCCTATTAACCCTGATCATATCCATCAGAGAGATTAACTGATTGCTTACATCAGTGTAATATGGGGTCTCTGTTTTATGACAGTTTAACTAGTGCTTCACTAAATATAGCATCTAAGCAGTTTATATAAGTCTATGTTCAGGGGAGAGTTCAAGGACAGAGACATTCAAATGGGTGTCTTTAGCATCTAGATGGAGTTTGACGTCAGGAGACTAGATAAAGAGCTGAAGTCTAGCATTTTCTTCAAACAAAAGTTAATTTTCTCCACATTCATGTATTTATTTCATGAAGACAAAATAGGCACGGAATAGCATGGCTTTTGCCCTGGTTTTTCCCTTTGATTGCTACTCCTCAAACTCCTAATACAACATCCTGGAGGACATACATACATACCCATCAAGCCCAGGGTACGAAAGTGATCATTTGCCTTGGAAGAAGAGCAAATCCCCCTATTTTACTATTCATTATTCTACTATACAGGGAGGGATCAGATGCGTTTTTATGTTCTACTTGGATATTTAGGATTACAGTCTTAGTAATAAATCCCCTGGGCTTCTCTCTTCAGAGGTCACATATTGAAGAATCTAGAAGGCAGAGATTTTGTTTGATCAGACAATATGAATTTTTTAAATTAAATCTGAATGACTTAAGCAAAGTTTTATCTTTCTAGAAACCATCAAATCCACAACTCTCCATGGTGTTGCTCATCATTCCAAATCACACATGAATATAACTGAATTGGCACTGATAGGTTGATGAGTTTGGGAACGTAGACTAAAAATCGTTCTTCTTGGAAGAAAGGAAACTTTATGCCAAATGTTATACAGCATGTTTGACCTTATAAATTTGTTTACTTTGGGCGTTCCTTCCGGTTCGCATTGTGGTAGCCATGGACGCTTTGGATTGAGTTGTAAAGCCCAAAACGAAAAGAGCTAAGAGATTCCTTGAGAGGAAAGAACCGAAACGCAGTGAAAATATTAAAAATGCTATGCTGATTAAAGGGGGAAATGCAAATTTAATGGTGACACAGTACTTAGAGATGTGTATGCACTGAAAAAACCGTATGGTGTTCTGTATAAAAAGAAAAACATGGGACACCTGGGAGGCTCAGCAGTTGAGCCTCTGCCTTTGGCTCAGGGTGTGATCCTGGGGTCCTGGGATCGAGTCCCACATCAGGCTCCCTGCATGGAGCCTGCTTCTCCCTCTGCCTGTGTCTCTGCCTCTCTCTCTCTCTGTCTCTCATGAAAAAAATAAAATCTTAAAAAAAAAAGAAAAAAAGAAAAGAAAAGAAAAAAAAAGAAAAGAAAGAAAAGAAAAACATTACAAGACCATTTGAGAATCAGACATCATTGGAATTCTTTTCAAAGAAGTCAGATTGTTCTTTATTTATGTTTGGTTTCCACAGTAAAGAAGTGGTCATATAATCTAGTAATAGGTCGCATATAAGACTACCATGTGCTGGATATGATTGAATTAGGTATTGGGAAGTTTGCCTCTCTAAAAGATATTAAGAATAGTAAATGTCCTAAGGGAAAAACACCCACATTAATATTTGCTGGTGATGATTTTGATGAAACAGAAGACTAGAGAAGGCTGAAAATTCTTCCTATTGATTTCTTCGGAAGCCCCACTGTAACAAATATCCATCTGGCTGGTTTAGAATATGTTCTGCACTTCTCTGCACTGAATGGGAAGATTTATTTCCAAAGCTATAAGTTGGTGTTGAAGAAATCTGGTTGCAGAACACCAAGGATCAAATTGGAAGAGATGGGGCCTTCTTTGGATCTGGTTCTGAGGAGGACACATCTGGCATTAGATGATCTTTAGAAATTATCTATGAAAATGACAAAACCCTCAAGCCAAAGAAGAAGAAAAATGTCTCTCATGATACTTTTGGCACAACTTACAGAAGGATTCATATGCAGAAGAGCTAAGAAAACTACAAACCAGGAACATGGAGGGATTGAAGAAGCAACCTGTACAAAGGATAACAGAAGACCAGGAGGAAAAAATGAAAGAGAATTTTTTAAAAAATGATAGAAAAAACAAATAAATAAATTTGTTTACTTTGTACACAACGGCCACTAAAATTTCATAGTGAAACTTCACAGCCTAAATTCATGAATCTTTCCTTCTCTTTTTACTGAAGCATTTGGGGGGAGGGGGACATATTCAGGTATCTCCTTCCTATACATTGTGTATCACTCTATACAGATAGCACAGGAGAAGGAAGGGGTTAGAGTTTCACCAGACTGAAGGCCAGGGTTTGAGTTCTGAAAGTTTCAACAGAACCTGGAAGGTGAAGGACAATTTGGGTACTGATGACTGTAGGCATAACAATTTTAGGCCTAGAGTGACACTTTTGTCGTTGAATTTATGTTATATAACCACCTAAATTTTCCTGACATTAATGAGTCTATTGAAAACCTTGTATCTTGGGACTATAAAGTATAATACTGGGGATTTTTTTTTCTCCTCTAGAAAAGGACATTGGAATTAAAAACTACTAAATAGATTTTCTCCTTATTATTATACTTATGATTTCAAATCTTTTGAGGGATTTTGGCTCACGGAGTCTTATTTAATAAAGTCCTTCAATAACCCACTATGGGAAAAGAATCTATACAATTAAATAAAATCACAGACATAGCTTATTGTGTATCAATGTGTGTACACCAAATGTATATGAATAAGTTTTATTGGGTCATGAATCTGAACACCAACTGAATAAGGTTGTTCCAAGATTTGCCCAGCATTTTATGAAACCTATTATTCTTATCTGACATTACTGCAGTATAACAGACCATAGTGACATTTGATTACATTCTGTTTTATTATTGCTATGTAGCAAATTGTTCTTACCAATAAGTGATAAAAATACAGAGGCGATTATAGTACAAACACGAAGACATCTATTCGCCTTTTTGGGTGGTAAGAGTGCTCAGAAGTGTATGAACAGCATAGGCCTGGCCTCTATTTAGCTTATCTTGAAATCATGGTATTAAAAATAGAGAACTCATATATTTTACAAGGTAATAAAAACATATTTCTCAGCTAATAAAAAAGGAAAAATTGCATGCTTTAACTGTTTTATCCTTAAAGATTGACCAGAAATGTAAAAAACTAACTAAAACTGTAATTTTATAGCCTATGTAAATTAATAGAATTTTGTAAGCAAGTAAGCAATTTGCCCTCAACATTTATATATGCTTATTTTTTTTAAGATTCTATTTATTTATTCATGAGAGAGAGAGAGAGAGAGAGAGAGAGGCGGAGACACAGGCAGAGGGAGAAGCAGGCTCCATGCAGGGAGCCCGACATGGGACTTGATCCCGGGTCTCCAGGATCACACCCTAGGCCGAAGACGACACTAAACCGCTGAGCCAACAGGGCTGCCCATATATGTTTATTTTCTTATGATACCGTGCAGTGTATTTATAGTGAAAGAACATTATCTGCAATAAATACCCAAAACTATTTGAAAATCATATATTTTTCCATTTTTCTTTTTGATAAATATCTCCTGGCAGTGAGGAGGTATAACAGTGTAGATTTGATTTATGTGTTCAATTCCTTTAATATTTTTATTTTTCCACAATTGCTTTATGATTATGATTATATATATATCCATACATATCTCTCTGTGTTTCTTTGTGTGTGTGTGTCCATTATGTTTTTCATTTAAGTACGAGGTATGAGCAGAAGATAACTAAGATAAACTAATAAAAAGAAAGTCTTAATTTAACTCCTGGTTATAATGTATTTTCCATAGGTTGGACAACCCTCCTACCTAAGTTAACTTAGTAATTTTAAATAATCAGATCTTATAGATGATTGGCTTGTAATTTGATTCTGCTTTTCTGAGAGTCATAGCAGTTTCACCCTTCTTACCATGACGCAAAACTTTATATTCAGATATTTGTTATTCTGTTTAAACCCATTTCCCATCTAGTGGTAACAGCATTGGACCTATGTAACTAAAATATGTTTAAAATTACTTCATAAGGGAACAAATAGGTCTATACATCACATCTTTTATTCTTCTCAAAGAAAACTTTTACTCAAAACAATGTGAGTATATTCTTTATTTTCTTCATACTTGACAAAACAGAGTAGTGCCAACCAAATTGAACCATTTCTTGGTAATAACCATCATCCCTGTTTGGGAACAAACATCACAGCCTGCAGCATCACTGTTTATGAGAACAAAATACATTTATTTTGTTACAGATTTCCAACTATCTGTTTTCACTAGAAAATGACTCCATAATTTATGTGAGTAAGGAATATTTGCAGCTTGCCGTCTGTATTTCAGAAACATTCTAAAATGGTATAAGCTAAAAATGAATGTCAATTTGGAGAACTCCATAGACTGTTTTCTAAAGTGAGTTTAATTTCTCTGATGAAAGGATGAACATCTTCATTTGGCTATTCTTCACAATTCTGCACTTCAGTATTTTATTAAATATTCTTTGATGTCAACATCTGTTTAAATGACTTGCAGGAGGCAATGAAAAATCAAAATAAATAATGCAGAAAAGAATGTGCACCTAAATGGTTAAAGTAAAAACAATAAAGAAACTAGGAAAACACTTTGAGATATTGCTTCATCCTCTGATTCTGTCAGCTGTGTAACCACAAAATTAAGATGCTATGACCTCACAAGGCTGTTGTAAGGAACAAATAAGGAAATCTATGTAAAATATTAAACACGAAATGTGCTCTTTGGGGGATAATCAATACATGCTTTAAAAATATTTATATTTAAAAGCAATAAAATATTGCATAGTTGATAAGTGGAACCAGACTGGGAACAACTCATTACCCACTCCGAATGGCTATTCAGCACAGAGTGTTCACATGTGAGGCTTTTTCCTTATTTGTAAAATGAGGAAATTAAATGCAATCATCTCTAAATCCTTTTGAGTGTTGAGTATATTTTAATTTTAATTTTTTTTTAATTTTTATTTATTTATGATAGTCACACAGAGAGAGAGAGAGAGAGAGGCAGAGACATAGGCAGAGGGAGAAGCAGGCTCCATGCACCGGGAGCCTGATGTGGGATTCGATCCTGGTCTCCAGGATCGCGCCCTGGGCCAAAGGCAAGCGCCAAACCACTGCGCCACCCAGGGATCCCAAGTGTTGAGTATATAAATTAGAAAACAAACCAAACCCAAAATTTTCTTTGAGATGACAGTAAGGATACAAAATTAGAAACTTTTAAATGATAAAGGAAGTAAAACAATAGAAAGAGAATGATATAACAAGATATCAAAAAGGAAAATTAAAATCAAATAATAAATGGAGAAAATAAGGAAAAGCAGTGAAATACTCAAGGCCAAGAAATATAATCTGATAGAAGAATGATACACAGGCCTTGGCATATTAAGAAACAAAACTTACTTTCATGGAGGCTGAGCAGGCCAAGTTGAAAACTCAGTAATGAAAACAAATATTCAAAAGAGGAAAAAAACATGAATAATACATTTGCCAGGAATCCAAGATACAGAAGTGTGAAATTACAATGTTGGGTGGAGGACTTACCTCATGTGACCCAAGTTTTCTATATGTCTAGAGAAAAAGCATAACAGGTTTTGTTTTTGTTTTTTTTTTGTTTTGTTTTGTTTTTAGCAAAGGACAGTTCATCTTTGGGGTATTATTCCATAAGTCCTTTTATAACTGAAGTAAATGAAAACCTGGAATCAGCCCTACACACTCATACTATGAATTATGTCTTCACATATTGATTCTTATAACAATCAGAGCTATTAAAGTCCCTTGATTAGTCAGATTGCCTATTTTTTAATTTTATTTAAAGTTTCTCTTTTACAGATTTTGATAATTCATTAAATATTTTTCAAGTACAACACAATATCTCTATTCAGAGATAGAGACAAATTAGACACATATCTATCTTTGAAGAGGTGTTAATCAAGTAAGTAGACATATGAAAAACTTGTATAGGTAAAATGATAAAGATGCATGTATAGATATAAATGTTTACAAAAATGGAAGTAAAACATAAGCAAAGTTGCATGTAACTATATGTAACATATATATTTACAATCCAAATAAAATAATAATTTGAAATAAATTTAATTTTCTAAAGTTTACATGTTTCAGTGTTTAATTTTTTTGCAATATTATTGATTGATAATATTTCCATAGCCATTTTATGAAAGGGGAAACAGAACAGAGGAGTAAGTAGCTTTTTCAGTTTACAGAACATGTTAGTACACACATTCGACATAAAATCCCAATCATATTTCCTTGGATATAGTTTATCTTTATTTAATGGTTTCCAAGAATTTTGGTGAGCACAGCTGGAAAGGTTAGCAGGGAGTAGAGACAAAGACTTTGGACCAGAAGACAGAATAATATCAGCTTCCTCTCTGATATGGATATATCTGTCAAAATACGTTATTTTTTTTAAAGATTTTATTTATTTATTCATGAGAGACACAGAAAGAGAGAGAGAGGCAGAGACACAGGCAGAGGGAGAAGCAGGCTCCACGCAGGGAGCCTGACGTGGGACTTGATCCTGGATCTCCTGGGTCATGCCCTGGGCTGAAGTCGGCACTAAACCACTAAGCCACCGGGGCTGCCTGAAATACGTCATTCTTAATTTTTTTCATCATTCTTAATTTATTTCGGCTCTTTAGACTTAATACTAAATATGAATAGTCCTATTTTATAAATACTTGGTTCTCTCTTTTTTTTCTCCCCCTAATACTATCTCCAAGCCCTAACTTCATGGCTTTTGGTACTTGGATGAAGGTAGTGCTGCCCTAGAATTCCTTGGTGGCTTATGATTTATTTTTCCAACTCAAATTATACCATTTTCTCATAATAATCATTTACTCCCTTCAATAATGATCTTGATTAAAATGCCACAAAAACATTTTATCCTGTATTAGGTAATTTTTTAAAATTTCATTTAACCAACCTTTCAGAGACATTACCACATACTAAATATTTTGTTTTTAAATAGCACATAGCAGCCAAACTGACAGAGTCCAAAGCATATATTGAAATCCAACACTCTTATTTGTAGAACAACTTCTTTCCATGAAATTCATATCCACTGAAATATACAATTTAATTTAGTTGTATGTATCTAAAATGCTATAAACTGATCAATGGTTCTAATTCATCTAGCTTAAGCAAAAAAAAAGTAACAGCAAGATGAAAAGTCAATGTGCTAACATGTCTTGAAACCTTCTTAGTTCCAAGATCTGTACTAATTATTTTTAAAATGTTAACTTATCAATTTTTCAGTGTTTTGAAGGTTTTTTTTTTAACCAAGAACCTGAGAAAATTATACACAAGATATTTAATAGTAAACTAAATTCATACTGTATTATTTGCTCCTATAATTTCAACTATTCAAATGTAATCAAACTTAAACACGATTTTATATAATCTCTACTAAATTAAAATATCTAGGATGCTATCATCTCAATTAGTGAAAATAAGCAAGGTTTATGCCATTGGATGAATTCATTTTTAAGTAGTGAGGTTAATGGGAATACTTTATTTTAATGTATAGAGTTTACATAAGCAGAAGAAAAATGCAAAAAGTGTTAGACTCTGTTATATAAAATTATTATTGAGAACCTAGAAAATAAAAACAAAAACAAGATGTCGTTTTCATCTAACAAAACGGTTAAAAATTTTAAGGTCTGACCTAAGTTAAACATTAACAAAATTATATAGATTGATGATACAAAAAGCCTTGGAATAGTATGAAACAAAAAATTATGTAAACGTTGAAATATATTATCTCATCTATCCCTTCTATATATGTGAATCTGTTTCACTATTTTGCAGTGCAATTTGAAAGTATCTATTAAAATTTAAAATGCCTATGTACCAATTTTTAACAGAGATTCTAGAGTAACATCTACACATGTGCATATGGTGTTTTTAAGAATGATTAAGGAAAAACATCGGAAATAAATATTCTGTTGATGAGAATACTGATGATATACTTATACCATGGAACCTCAATACAACAAAATATAGACTGCTAAAAGAAGAAACCAGGTTGATATATGCGTTAACATTTAAGAGTAGCCAAGACGTGTTTATGAAAATGAAAAAAGAAAACTTAGAGAAAACGATCAACCAAGCTGATACCAGAGGTGATCTCTTAGGACTGTCTCCGGATTGAGTGAGAGGTTGTCAAGGTTGGCATGAGAATCCTAAAGCCAAGATCCTCTGCAAACCTCCCACCAAGGACAAATTAGGATTTAAGAACAATAAAACTGAGCTGAAATGCCCACGAGGTCTGGAGTTTATGTGGCTTGTTTCTTACATTAGCTCTAGATTTTTAGATTTTTCTGAATGGAGTTATTATCCTTTTCCCTTTCCCTTTTCCCCATTTATTAAAATGATAAATAAAATTATCATTTTACTCCTAAAATCATCCCACAGTTATTCCTTTCCCAATCGTGAATCTACAAGTGGCAGAGCTCCAGCAGGGTTTGTGACTTATGACATTTAAAATTCAGTTTTTCATATGGCATTTCCACAGTAATTAACATATTTGTCAACAATTAAGTGTATTAAATCCTCCCTCAAGATTTCCAAGCTCTTCCCACTGAGAAAAAAAATGTTAAATTGGGGAGTAAGGGGCTAACATGATTACCTGGGTCAGCTGACCTTTTGCCTGAAACAACTCTTTATGTGAAGGAAGAGACGAAAGGGCAGGGGGAAGCCCTCCCATTTCCATTTCCATTTTGTAATTCATCTTCTGTCCCCCTCTTCTATTATACAACCCCAAGATATGGAATCCAAAGACAAAAGACTAATTACTTACAAAAAAAAAAAAAGAAAAGAAAAAAGGATCAGATACTCTTACAAAGAAGGCTAATGGGGCACCAGAGTGGCTCAGGCGGTTAAGTGTCCCACTCTTAAGTTTGGCTCAGGTCATGATCTTGGGATCCTGAGACTGATCCCCAAGGGGCTCTGCACTGGCCATGGAGGCTGCTTAATATTTCTCTCTGTCCAGCCCCCTGCTCTACCCTCAGTGAACATTCGCGCAGGCATGTGCATTTTCTCTCAAAAAAAAAAAAAAAAAAAAAAAGAGAGAAAGAAAGAAGGAAGGAAGAAAGGAAGGCAGACAGACAGACAAAGTGTATACTTTCTGGAACTAGACCACTTGGGTTTGAAATCTGAACCAACCACTTACAACAGTGTTGGGCATGCTATCTAACCTCTTGATGTCCTTATCTTTAAAATGTGACCACTTAAAACGTCCTAATATTTTTATCAGTTTTAAATGAAGTATAATTTATAATATTTTTGGCCCTATGCCTGGCTATTTTTTTAATTAAATATGTTCTTAAAATAGACCAAATTCATTTGCATTTTAAATGAATGGGCTATTTTAGAAGGCTTTATAAACTTCATATAACATTCATTATGATAGTATCCCCCCAAATTATAGAGTCACATGATATCCTAGAGGAAGTAATCCAAAAGCAAGTCAGCAATACAGATTTTTATGCTATTGCATGGGATAGCAGTCACTTAAATAAAAATTAAAAGACAATAAAAGAATGGGTGAAAGAAATAGAAAATAATATAAGTGTATATGAATATGCTGAGTGTTTATTTAATCCTGTCAAGTGTCTTGGCATGTATCCATTGGGGCTCCCAACATGGAATAGTTTAAAATTGTCACTGACCCCAGGAAGGATTAGTACCTTTTAATCTTCTTAAACCACAACATTTAGTGTTCAGATTTTATCAAGGATAATATAAAAGTGATTAGTGCTCAGGCTCCTCAAACTTGTGGAGTTGTTTATGATTCCATTTCCATGCATGGTGTGTGATAAACAGATTCCAGAGACTAGCTGGAATAGAACTGAGGCAGGCAATTCAATATGTAGACATACTTTCATATGCTGCAAAGAAAAATTTCATGACCTCTGACAAATCCATTGATCACATTCCTGGAAAATAATATCCATTCTGCAAAACCTTTCTATAAAATACATAATATTATAGGCAATCACTCGTCTTTTTGAATTGTACAGAGAACTATTCCATTTTGCTCAAGAACATGTCTTTGTGTGTATATGCATGAATGTGTGTGTGTGCAATAAATCATAAATTTGATTTAAGCTTGGTCCTAAATTAATCCACTGTGGTTAAAAGACAAAAATCTGGCAAAAATTACTATTGTTTTAAAAATGCAATTGACGTAAGCACTGACATAAAGATGTCATTGGATTTAATTTAGAGGCAATTATATAATAAGGAATGTAGTCAAATATGTCCAGCTTCAAAATAGTCCTTCAGGCTAATTGCACATTAGAAAGCATAATGGATTTGTTACTAAACTCCTACATTATACTCTAGCTTTCACCTTAATAGATATGCAAGTCAAGATTATCTTTATTGAATATTTTCATTTTCACTTCTAAAATTGAACCAATGTGTATCATCCTTTTTCCTATGCTACATGATAGATCTCATGGGTCTTAACAAGAGTATCTACTCATGCAGTAAAATCCTGAAATGTGTTACATTTCATTCTGAGCCTTTTATTATCCCCAACATAGTTAATTATTTTTTTGAAATCAAGAATGTAGAATCTGCAACTTGGGGTGCCTGGCTGGCTAAGTCTGTAGAGCATTGACTCTTGATCTCAGGTTAGTGAATTCAAGACCCACATTTGGCATTGAACCTACCTAAAAGAAAAAAACAAAACCTTCCGACTCCAACATGAATGCATTCACATGGCACATTTCAACCCTGAGTAGAATATTGCAAGATGAGGTTATCAATATACTACACAAAACCCTTCATCTGTACATGGTAAGCGCTTTTAAATCACTTGGAAAATAAAAGGCTAGTAGCTGCTATTAGTAAGTGTTGACATTTTGGGGGGAGCTGTGACTTCTTTTACAGTGTTCTGACTATAATTTTGAACTGACTCAAGCCTATAAGCTTTTATATGCCTGCAAAATTGTTTTTTGTTTTTGTACTTGCAGGGTGATATGTAATTAGAGAGTACTGTTTACTGCCTCATGTACAGATCCCTCTGAACATGATTATGCTACAGTGCAGACTATAGAGCTTCTGAAAGTACATATTTTGTATTTTTTCTTAATATTGAAATTTTTCATGGCACATTGCAATCAACCCAAATGTATATTTTTAAGCACAAATGAATAAGGCACTCAATATAAATCCATTTAAGAATACCAATATTTTTTTGCCTATGTGAGAAATAAGTAAAAACTTGGTGCTAACCTTTCTTTTTAATCATCTTGTGTCTTTTCTCATATCTGATTTTCTGATAAACACTATCACTTCTCACACACATTACTAAAATCAGTTCCTTTCTTTGCATAACGTCAAATCTTTAGATTGAACTTCAGTCGTATTGCAAATTTCTTTTACTCGCAACTTCCCTTTTCCCCCCTTTCTTGTTATTAACAATCATAATACATATCTGGGAAAGTGACCACTGTTGCTGGCTATTATGATCCCCCCATTCCATAAGTACAGCTTGGTATGCTGGACCTAATACTTTGGATTAGGTGTCTGAAGAATATGAGCTGAGAACTGGGATACGATGGGTCTTGTTTTGGAGACAGCAAATAGAAAGGACCAAAACCGAAAACAAAAGTAAGTAGACTGCCCAGATGATGTGTAAGTCTAAAAATCAAGTTAGAAAGACCATCCATCTCTCCATCTACCTATCCAGTTAGCAAATTTGCATTACATTAGCCAATGAGAGAGAAAAGGTCTCTGTTCTCTTCAAACAGACATTCTAAAGGGACAAACCCACAATAAACAAATTAAAATAAAATAAATATTATTCCTTCATTAAAAAATAATCCAGAAATAAATGACAATAGCAAAACCATCCAATAACAATAAGGGCTATAAATGAAATCAAACATAATTTTAGAGTGACCAGTGCAGAGCAGGGGAAGGAGCACTGGGTTACTTTAAATAAGATTATCACTGGAGGACCCTGATATAATTTTTGTAATGAAAATTGAATGACAAGAAGGAACTTAGAGGGATGACTGGATGACTCAGTAAGTTAAGCATCTGCTTTTGGCTCAGGTCATGATCTCAGAGTTTTGGGATAGAGCCCTGCGTCCGGCTTCCTACTCAGCAGGGAGTCTGCTTTTCCCTCATCCTCTGCCCCTCTCCATCTCTCTTGTGCATGTGTTCTTTCTCTCTCAAATGAATAAATAAAATATTTGGAAAAAAGAAGGAACCTAGAGTATATTTATCTGGATGAGCACTATATGGAATTGTTGAATCACTATATTAGATACCTGAAACTAATGTAACACTGTACATTAATTTTACTTCAATTAAAAAATAATAATAATAAAATAAGGAACCAGCCATGGGAAGAGCTGGACAAAGTAAGAGCAGTAATTTACTACCTACTACTGTATTTCATCTATCTTAAGGGCACGTTTTTTCAGATTAAGTCTCTCTAAAATTGGGGTGCATGTTATAATTGGTACTAGCCAGATGGCAGTCATGAACTTATAGCAGTTCTCTACACGTTTGAACTTCCTTGTTATTTGTAATAGTATGATGGCAAAACGTCATTGCCATGAGTTTTAACCAAACAAACCATTTAAGGACCATTTGAGAAAGAAATGAGTTAATAGGGATTCATTGTATAAAAACATTGCACTAACATTATCTGGTGAGATCAAGAAAGCATTAGCATAAACCTTGTAGAATGACTGGCAACAGTGTGGAAGAATATTTTAAGAGCTAGATTTCAGTATTCAACCAATTCTTTGATGGCATAATGAAAGCAAATAGTTGAAAAGTGACCGTAGGGGCACCTGGGTGGCCCAGTCAGTTAAGCATCTGACTCTTGACTCTGGCTCAGGTAATGATCTCAGGGTTGTGAGATAGAGCCCTGTTTAGGGCTCCAATTACACAGGGAGCCTGTTGAAGATTCTCTCCCTCCCTTTCCCTCTGCTCCCCCACTCACACACAGATGCATGCTCTCTATCTCTCTCTTAAAAAAATTAAATATTTTTTTTAAAAAAGTGACTATGGGTTAGATTATCCCAATGGGGAAAAAAAAAGTCTTATGATTACCTCAACCAATTTATTTTGATAATTTTTAAATTTTTTTACATAGAGTGACATGATAAAAATTACATCTAAACTTCTAATATTAAAAGGGTCTTTGAATATATGACACAAGTTTCAAGTGATATGTAAGAATTGTATTACAGTTTAATTGTCAGTATTTTTCCATTTAATGGTACATAAAATAACAGTTTATCTTAAAATTGAAGGCATCTTTTTAAAAAAATATATTTATTTATTTTAGAGGTGGGGAGGGGCAGAAGGAGAGACCAAGAGTCTTAAACAGGCTCTGTGCTCAGTACGGAGCTCCACCTCATGACTTCAAGATCACGACCTGAGCTATAACCAAGAGTCAGACACTTAACTGTGCCACCCAGGTGCCCCCCAAATTGATGCTAAATTAATACTGAGATCATTGTTCTTTCCAAATATCTGCCATGTAATAGTAAGTAAGGCAGAAATGATCCCAATATTTACAGTGTTTTCACTCTAGTAGAGAATAAAAATAATATAACAGTAATAAATTGGAAATTATAAGTTATGATAATTACTATAAAGACAGAAATAAAAACAATTATGCACAGTGTGTACATGAAGTGTATACATGAAGAATGGGGTGGGTTGATGAATCTAATTTCAATTTATGGGGAAGCATATATTGTTGGAGAGTGTTTGTCAGAGGCTATTATCATAAACTAAGACTTGAAGGAAGAGTCAGTTATGTGATGGGTTGTAGAAGAATATTTCAAGGAAAGGAAAAAGCATATACAAAGTAAAGTGGTATATTCTAGGAATAGAAAAAACCTGGAAGACTGAAGAGTTAAAGAAAAGAAGGGAGAATGGCATGGAAAGATTGGGATGGTAAACTGCATGGAGGCAGAACTTTCAGGATATTGTGGACAGCATTCAGAAATTTTTATTTTACTTTCAGTACAAACAGAAGGTACTGAGGAATTTTGACTATGGAAGTGACATCATCAGAACTATTTATTTTTGACAGTCATAGGACTTACCAATGAATTAGATGAACATTGAGGAGAAATAAAGGTGACCTGGAGTTTTCTAATTTAAGCATTCAAATGTATAATGATACCAATTTCTGAAATGGTAAGACCAATGGATGAATTTGGAGGTGAGAAATTAGGTGCAAGAGCTTCGGATTTGGAGATACTAATCTAGAATATATGTTGGTCATCTATGCAAATTTTATATGTACATTTATTTGTATTTATGAGTCTGAAGTTCAGATGTAAACTCTAATACTGAACTTTTTTTTTGCAAATATGTAAGTTAGCACAGTATCTGTAGGTCTAACAGAGGAGGATGGGCATGTCAAAGATACTGAATACAAAATATCTTGAGAGGATATCCATCCAACAGAATAGCATGATGACAGATGATAGTATATGACATTATCCATTAGATTTTACAACATGGAGTTCACTGATATTCCTGAAAAAAGATAATTTGGTTGAATAGTGTGAAAATAGAATGGGAGAAAATGGTAACAGATAATTCTGAATAAGTTGTTAAAGAGTGGACAGCCATAGGGAAATCCAAAGCAAACACTAGGCAAGGCTTAAGGCAGTTGATCTTAATGAGATGGGAGGGGAGAGTTTATCTTGCAGTGTCTTACTGAGCAGCAAAAGATGAAAATGTTCAAGTGAAGCTAAGAGGTGGTGTGTAGACATAAACCTTGTCCACAAGTAGATCTGGCTTTTTAGAGTTACTCATAATCTCAATTTTATTTTACTTTATTTTAATTTTTTTAAAGATTTTTATTTTATTTATTCATGAGACAGAGAGAGAGAAAGAGAGAGAGAGAGAGAGAGGCAGAGACATAGGCAGAGAGAGAAGTAGGCTTCATGCAGGAGCCTGATGTGGGACTTGATCCCGGACCCTGGGATCATACTCTGAGTCAAAAGCAGACGCTCAACTGCTGAGCCACTCAAGCGTCTCTCATAACCTCATTTTTTTTAATTTTTTATTTATTTATGATAGTCACAGAGAGAGAGAGAGAGAGAGAGAGGCAGAGACACAGGCAGAGGGAGAAGCAGGCTCCATGCACCAGGAGCCCGACGTGGGATTCGATCCCGGGTCTCCAGGATCGTGCCCTGGGCCAAAGGCAGGCACCAAACCGCTGCGCCACCCAGGGATCCCCATAACCTCATTTTTAAACTGAGTATTGTTCCAATTAGGAGAGGCCTTACCAACTTTGTCATTCTCATGGAAATCGCATACTAGGTTTCCCTGTCTGGGCTCCTATTAAAATATTTTTGGAAAGGCTTTTCAAATTGGTTCTTTAGAGTCCAGTAGAAATTCTAGGCATCTTGAGGCTGCTGGTAGGGAGACTATAAGATATATTGGACCTTGAAGAATGACATTTTTGTGACCAGTTTTCCAGGAATTAGTGTGATAACAGGGATTACCATAAATTCTCACTTAGAAAATGTTATACAGTAAAATTTATTTGTTTTCCAGTGAATTTTAGATAATAAAAAATAGGCAAATAAAAGATAAAGTTATTAATTGAATATTCTATATAAAATTTATTTCATTAAGAGTGCTAGATCCATATTAAGTCAATCAAATGAATATAGTGATTTGCTACAGATTATGTTCAGGCAGGTGAAACAAGGAGATAGGAATTCATGATATATGGAGAGAAACAGAAAAACAAAAACAAAAAACATTTGTGGACAGTAGTGTGGGACAGGAGCAGGAATAAGTTGGTAGTACATGGTCATGGTCAGATAGCTAAGAGTCACATATTTATAACAAAAAATGACAAAACTGATATCAGCTTTTTAAAAAAGATTTTATTTATTCATGAGAGACATACAGAGAGAGGCAGAGACACAGGCAGAGGGAGAAGCAGGCTCCCAGTTGGGAGCCTGATGAACCAATAGATCCCAGGACCCCAGGATCAGGATGTGAGCCAAAGGCAGATGGTTCAAACACTGAGCCACCCAAGCATCCAGACACCAGCTTTTTTAATGTAAAGGAAGTGAAACAAAAGGGCCAGGATTGAGGACTCATCTTCATCCCCATTTAGGAGTTTCCTTCTCTAAACTACCATTACTTCTAAATCTTTGCATGAAAATACTTTTCTTTCTTTTCATGACATTAGTAGAGTGTTTGAGCTTGAGAGGGTGGTTAAAGATTTGATAAATAATAGCTTCTTAATGATAGAACAAGAGATGTTGTGAAGTTTCTTTTACATCACATAATCAGTAAAAGTCTCCCAGTCAAAGGCTGTAATAAATCTTTGGAATTCAAGTGTAGTTGGAGATAATTTGCTATACACACAGGGAAAATATACTGAGTAGCATCAGCCCTCTAGTTGATGGAGAAGTGTTTCCTTATAAAATCTTCCTTGCTAAACTGGGACTAATTTTAGTGAGACTTTACCAAGAAATAAATCTTAGAAAGAGTGACTTGTGGGACGCCTGGGTCGCTTAGCGATTGGGCACCTGCCTTCAGCTCCAGTCATGATTCCAGGATCTAGGATCGAGTTCCGAGTCCTGCATCAGGCTCCCCCCCCTGCATGGAGCCTGCTTCTCCCACTGTCTATATCTCTGCCTCTCTCTCTCTGTCTCTGATGAATAAATAAATAAGTCTTAAAAGAAAAAAGAAAGAGTGACTTGTTATTTTTGTTAAAGATGTGCAACGTGTATCCTCTTCCACAATAAATAGAGAAGGGTAAAATAGGAAGGTATTTCTATTTCATCCTTTTTTTTTCTTTTGTACTCTTGATTGCAGAATGTAATAAACTTATTTTTAATTGGAGGAACTGATCTTATAATATTCTGCATTTAACCTTAAACTCTACTCCTTGCTTCAATTAAGTAGAACCAGATAAAACCGAAATGCAGCGCTAAGGAATTTCAAGCTTCACAGCCAGCTGAGAAGGCAAAGGCCAAAGAAAACTGTGATCTATTGTGGAGGGAGAGACAAAGAATTGCTGAAGGGAGGTAGTTAAGTCAGTCGGGTATGACGAGGAATGTCTGAAGGCCACATAAGTGCCAGCCTTGACAAGGCTGATATCATAGCTGTGTAGTCAGCAGGACCTATACGTACTTTTTTTTTTCCTTTCTCTACCTCCTTATATATTAGCTATATTTTCAATTTTCTGTTGTTGGCCATAAGCTGGTAGACATTACCAGAAGATGCAATGTCAGGCATAACTAAGTACCTCTGAAATAAGAACCAACTTCACACATGGCACACAAATATTTACAGTAGAAAATACTACAGTTTGAATTTAGAATCATTGAAATATAGACTAAGAAATCATTTTTTTGCTTCAGTGAACAGCAAATTACTTAAGTAGTAAGCTCTTTCTTTTTTTTTAAGATTTTATTAATTTATTAATGAGAGACACAGAGAAAGAGAGGGAGAGAGCCTGACGTGGGACTCGATCCCAGGTCTCCAGGATCAGGGCCTGGGCTGTAGGCGGCACTAAACCGCTGAGCCACCCGGGCTGCCCCAATAGTAAGCTCTTGTTCCTTTTCCTATCACGATCTTAAATAATCCCAACGATTCAAACATACATCATTAAATTAACGTTTTTAATTTAATGCATTGATTACCAATTCTTTTGCCATAGCTACTCTTTTTTCTCTTGAAAAGGCTGGAGCATGTATTGGATGAAGCAGTTTGTTACACGAAATAAAACTCATTAAAATTGTGATGTTGAGTTGAGGTTGAAGATAGAAAACACTTTTCAGTTTGGTTACCAAAGCCTATAAAACATACTTGACTAGAAATACTGCTAGTTTGTAGTCTTGTTTTCCTTAATCATGGAAGGTTTAGAAACTTCAAAAGTTAATAATAGTTAAATTGAAAAATATAGCAATGTGCACACTGTAATAGAATATTTGGCATTTCAAAATATGTAATTATGTCTCCTGCATATGTTCTCGAGGGAAAGAGAGGAAAAACTGAATGGGAAGTCATCAGAGAGGAAGACAAACCATGAGAGATTCTTAACTACAGGAAACAAACTGAGGGTTGCTAGAGGTGATGGGTAACTGGATGATGGGCATCAAGGAGAGCACATGATGTGATGAGTACTGGGTGTTATATGCAACTGGTGAATCAGTGAACACTACATCAGAAACTAAATATGTACTATATGTTAGCTAATTTAAATTTTAAAAATTTAAAAAACAGAGAAAAGCAACTGCAACTGAATTTGTGTAATGTTCTAAGGCAAGAATCAATAGAAATGGATTATCCTCTTTCTTAGATGGCAAAGGGACAATATGAAGCTGACGGATTCATCTAAGTCTTTTTGGCCACAATTTACAAACTTTCAACAAATATTTACTGGGACCTATTTCATCCCAAGGGCTTCCAAATGGCCCAGATTATCTCTGTGGTGGAATGAAGGATGCGAAGGATTATACTCCAAAGGTACCATTTATGAGACTTGTGAGGAATTTCAGAAATTCTGAAATTTCAATTTAGTTATGCTAAGTGACCAAGCAAACCTTTATAACTCTAGGCCACAGCTATCTAATCTATAAACATGAGGAAAATCAAACATTAGGGAATATACAGTGGACAACCAATAAACATTGATTCCCTCTTCAGATTCTACTTTAAGCTCTAAAATTCGGTGATACTGAAATTAGAGCCAAGTTGGAAACTGACCCATGATTATTTAACTACGTATTTTATTACTGTGATAATACTTATTAGTGTGAAATTTAACATGCCTTTGAATGAACTTTCTCAGGAGTGGCGATAAAGCTCCACTCACATGTGCCCCATATAAACAACAGCAGAACATTAATCATGCAAGCTATTGCAATGGACAATAGGTTTTGGTATTGTACATATTCGCTATTATTTATTTTGTAGTAGAAGAACTTAAAGAATGTGTTCAAGCGGGAAAAAAAATGTTCTCTATTGTAGTTGTATACCTAATGTACTTGATACTCTGAGCAAACACCTCCTCTCTGACAAAATTGTTTTCATTAATAACCATGTGGTAATCATTATTTTCTTCATTTGTTCTTTGGTTTAAAATAATTGATATAAAACAAAGAATAAATTTAAATTTGCAAGATATTATTTAAAATCAGTAGAATAAGTTTTATGTGTGACCTAGAATTTTCTAGTTCCCAAATTATTTTTTTCCCAAATTATTATTATCTTGTATTTGCCCTGCTTTATTATTTTATAAACTTAAACACAAAGGACGTCAAGTAATCACATAGAATAACAGACTTGAAATAACTCAAGCTCTACTGCTTTCATCTTTATAATGCTGCACCACTACTATCATTGTTAATTTTGAAACTACAGTTGTATTAATACCACATCCACACTGGGATTAAACACAGGGCATATGTACTAATACATAGGCTGGTCACATGAACTGCTCTGAGAAATATGTTAAATCATTTTGAATAAACTTACTTTCTAAACTACAGTGTGCAGTCAAGTGAAGGGGTCAATTGTAGAACTAGGAGTTCTCCAAATTAATTTCTATTATCAACAACATTTACAAAATAAATAAATAATTAAATTGTGTTAAAGCTTGCATATATTTTTTTAAAACTCAACAGTGACCAGGACAATTTTTTTAGAACTTTGATCAATAAAAAATATCTTTCACCGACATATTTTATACCTAGCATGTTTTAAAATTTATAGTCTATAATAATAATTAAACAGACCAGGTTTTCTCATTTTATATTCTCCAACAATGCTCCCTTAAGTATGCCTTCACAAGTTCCACTCTTGGTACACCACTGCTCCAGTGTCAGAATTTTACTAGGTTAAGATCTTTTCTTTCCTACACAGCTACAGCATTTGTTAGGGTCACATTTGTTGCTATCCTAAGAAAATTCAAAATAATAGTCCAAACATCAAGAGTTAGAATCAAGAGTTAGAATCTAAAAAGTATTCACATCCCCCTCACATAAGGAGGATGTAGGAGATATTCCTGATTGGCAGGCAAGGAATTGCAAGGATAGGGGCCTCTACTCCACCTATAATCAGGGATTCAGGCTGATAATTACTCTGTGGCCTTGAACCTATAATTTTCAAGGAGTTATTGTCATTGGGGTAGAAAGAGGGGGCACATACTTTAAATTATTTTATGGACTAGGTTTAAAGGGGGCATGTACGTGTCTACTTACAATTGGTTTACTTCAACTTAGTTATATAACCACACAAATAAAAAGGAAACCGGGAAATTGGTTCTAATTGTCTCCTGAAGGTGAGAGAGGAGTCATTGTTGAGCAACTAGTTGGCTCTTTCACACCAACTCTAAAACCTTTGATTTAGCAAGAATTTACCCCAGTCCATAATATTCCTTAAGTTTCAATACAGCATCTTTAGCTCTTACTGTACTACCACTCTTCCATACGTTGTCATGCCACTTGCCCTAATTAAAGTACATTATAATTGAAAGGACATGAGATGTTGAATTCCAGGTACCATGAACAGAAATTTATAGACATTAACTCCTTTCATCTCAGCAACTAATTTGATCCAATGTTCTTTCATAAAAGTCCTTTTCCTAATGACCCCTACATTCTACCTTTAGGTACTTGGTCCTTTAGGACTTTGTAAACACTGAAGTATGATTATATGACTGGTAATACAAGTTTCTCACTCAAACCCTAAAAATGAATGAGGAAAAAAATCACTTTGTGTTTATACCATCCCTAACTATACTTTCCTGTTTTAGCACAATTACTACAAACTCAATCCAGTTTCATACCCAGGGGACCTATACCCTTATTTTACTCCACAGGAGGCCCCTTTGACATCATGTAACCCAGTTACCTCTTCTTTGACCAGCAAACCAGACATTTCCTATACTTTCTTAGTTACCACTTACTCATTTCTCTTTCCAGACCTATTCAGTCTTAGGTGATACTGAGTCAATGCGATATTCATTTATGCCATGGGATACTAATATAGAAGACCTGCCAAACATTGAATATTACTCTAGTGTGATGAGTAAAATTTCATAAACCATGCATGAGAAAGCCAGACTATTTTATTTATGACAATGTAGACTTGAAGCTAAATGGGGTACAAAATTTTAATAGAGGTGATTTTTGGTTTCATTATAGGTTTGTAGATGACTGCAAGTAGGACTTGACTAAATTATATCTCTTAACATAAGTGCTGTAATTATTGATAGGTTCAGGTTGTAGAAGACAGAATGGTTAAGAGCAGAATGAAGAGAGAAACTAACTGGTTAAAGCATATTCTTCTGGTTTTGAAGGTCAATGCCATAGATATTATTTAATAAGTTAAAATAAATGATGTGTTAATGTAAAAATTTAAATATAATCTGAATATATTTTGTTCATTTTACACAAAAATATATATTTAGCCTCATTTCATTAATTAGAAGAAATAGACATTATACTTTTTCAGAACAAAAGTGCATCATCAAACCCATGGAAAGGACATTTGCTTTTACTTCTGGCTTCTGAAATAATGAGAATATTTCATCTCCTGGCCTATTTATGTACATAATGAGATTCTAAAATAAACAGAGACAATCACCAGGCTCCACATCAACAAAATGCCTTCAAGCAGCTTTAGATTCTGGGAAACACTAATGAAGAGTGAGCAAGATAAAATATTAGACAAAGTCCAAAACAATCAAGTTCTATACATGACTCTAACTCTGTGCCCTTTGATAAGTCATTTTTCCTCTCTAGGCCTCACCTCACTGTACTCGTTGGTTGGTTTTCCTTATCCATAAATCAGGGAGTTGGTCACTTCCATCTCTAGCATAGGATACTTTCCGAGTGTAAATACTACTTAATCAGCATAACTGTTAGGAAAATAACATTATCATTTTATTATGTAATCCTTAGTACTTATATAGTAAATACTCTAATAGTATACAGTATTTAGGATATATAGGATAATAGTATTTACTATGCAATTTCTTCTATTAAATAGATGATTCTTCCTTTATAATGCATATAGTAATACATCAGTGACATTCATTTGTCACATAATTCTAAGGCGCTCAGACAGAGGAGGGAAATCCTAGGTATTTTCTATCCTCCTGAAATTCTGAAACAGGTCCAGTCAGAAATGACACCATTTAACCTGGGTCACACACCTAGAATATTCATACAACTACACAGTAGCAAAAATGATTCACTAGGGACAGAGGGAGGGTGCTGATTTGTTAAATTTCACTGAGACCTTTGTGTGAGTGAAAAAATGCTGTTAAATTTCCTGCCCTGAACTTCATCTGTATGTAGTATTATATTTTTTGCATTTTCCCCAAGAATAATAATTATAACCTTTTATAAAGAGTGGGTTTGTTCTCAACAGAGTCAACCCCTCCACCACCCACCCCAGGGAACAACACTACTATTGTCATGTGGACAAGCCAGCAATGAAAAAACAGAAGACTGTACCTGTTTGTTCACTGTTATCAAATGCCAGCCTGGGGGCTACCCCTGGTAAGACAGTTCTGACTTCGAAACCACAGAACAACATAAACTCTTCTGAGAAAATCTTTTGTGTGCAAATAAAGGTTTAGCAGCATGCTTTCTTCCTGGTAGGAAAAAGAGCACGCCTCCCTTACCATCAACCGTCAAGGTGCATTTATCTTTTGCAAACTCAGTATTATGAATAATGATATATTAAGCTTCCCATGGCCATCCAGCTTTAGTTTTAAGAGCGAAAGATGAAGGACTTAGGACAAGAAAATGATATCAGTATGATATCAAACCTATGTTTGTCTGACAAAAAAGTAATTACTTGAATCACTTATAGATATGTTGAATTACTGCCATTTGTAAAATAAATCTCAACTTTATGTGGCAGAACATGTCCTCCTAATATAGAGCTCTCAAAACAACATTCTAGGTGTGAATTTAGGATGATCTGAAGCCTGGTTTCAACCTTAGATCATTTAGGTTCAGTGTGCAGGGGGCAGAGTGCTTTCAATTGGTTCCCTTGGGTAGAATATAAGTGTAAATATGCTAATAGTTTTAAATAAATAAACACATAAACAAATAAGTAAAAAAGAAAACTTAGGTGCACATCATAGATACGCGCTGAAGTGAATACCTATTTCCTTTACTCCCTTAGTTAATACAGTTTGTCTCAAATTCTAGGTGTGTGATTTCACAAATCCTGTTGACTGTGGCAACTATCTCTGTAGATACACAAAGAGAAGTTGAACATGTATCTCAGTGAAAGAGAGAGAGAAGGATAAAGAGAGAGGTGTCAGAGAGATAGAGTTATGTGTGTTTGAGGGAGAAAGAGACAGGAGGATGGGGGAGGATAGGACTATAGAATTCATTTGTAATTTACTCTTTTACTCTTTCTCCTGCCAAAATGTTTCAAAAGAAAGTCATGTGTTTTAAAACATAAAAAAAATGTAAAAATTAAAAAAAAAAAGAAAGAAAACCAAACGGGTTCTTGCAAGACAGACCCTAGAGCACTTTGAAAACATCAAATAAAACCCCTCCAGCATGTTCTCCCCATGTGATGCCTTTGTACATTCATTTCAGCCTGTGGGCACATTTCCCGACACACAAAAGGTTTCAGTGCCATGTTGATAGATATAAACGCATATGGATTACTTATTTGCCATTCTGTGTATTGAATTGCATACAATTTTCTATAAAACTAATTTTATATGAAAATGAATTCTTGGAAGCCAAATATTATTTCAGATCATGATTGGAAAAGCAGGGTTATAGCTAGTTGGTTATGTTGTTCCTTGGGCATGTGTCCATGACACACAGGGTGTATGGTTATACGTCAAGTTAGAAACTATATATAGACACATATTAGTATATGTATTATCTGTACATATATGTGTATATAAACATATACATATACCTATATTATATTTATATGGAGATATTATATATATGTATACACACTGACACAGCCTCTTTTTTATTATCTATTTATAAGCCTATTTTTCTATGTCTCTCTTTGATCTTCTAATTTGTCTTTTGCTTTGTTCTAGGCATGCGTCAGCCTTTATTTTTCTTTTCAAAACTTTGAAATAGAGAGGACCTGTTCACCTGTATGGATTTATTATTATAATCATTTTATAGAAAACTGATTCTGGAATCTAACATAATGAGCAATGTTTTACATACTACAACTTTTCTCTTTAGTCACAAAATTCAGATGTGAAGCAAAAATGTAGAAATAGTTATTAAATACACTTCCATGCCATGCAGATAACAGACATGGTTGTTATTTGCTTCATATTAAAAAAACCTTGGTTTCACATACAGAAATAAAAGCTATGTTGAAACTTTCACAGCAGTTCTATGCAACCAGGGGTCCAAGCTGTCATTACTTTACGTATAGGGTAAAATAATACATACAAACATATGAAATAAATCTACAAACATATGTAAAATGCCACCAAGATGCCTTCCCTAAGCCTTTATCTTTGAAGTGAAGGTTCTAATTTTAGAATGCAACCCCTAAGCCTCATGTGGTTCCTGAGTCTGGAAACCAAGCTGACTCTCTGCAGGTGTCTCACATCTCCACTGTTTTGACAGCACATGGTTCACTTCTGTTTCACACACTGTCAGAGAGACCCAGCCGTGCTCCAGCAATTGAGCTACCAAAAACACTATTAGCACTAACCTGCCCTTTCCTTAGAAGTTCAAATTCTCAAGCAAACAATAAGTATGTTTAATTATTGTTAAAGGCCCCAGAAAATACCCTTTAAAATAGATCTTGGCTATTTAAAATAAGTCATCAAAATATCCTTATTGCAAGTTCAGCACGTGAGGAGGGGTAAAAAACATATTTTGTATTGTTTCTGCTTCTTTAGAACTAAGTATGAAATACCTAGGCATTCAAATCCCAGGCTTTCTTGTGTAATGGGGATTTAAAAGGAAGCAATGATTAATGAGTTTCAGATACAGTATAAAAGTAATCTCTGGGGAAACACATTCTTAGCTGAATTGGTAGCTCTCCCCAGCAGGGACATTTGAATACTTTGAGAGGAACTAAGAAATTAAGAAATGAACAAAAATGAATAGGATTTGCTTGGCACCACTGGGAGACCTTGGCTTAAACTCAGTATTTAAAACCAACTAAATTGGTTTTGTTGCTCAGCTCATGTTCTTTTTTTTTCTCCCTAAAAGTCATCCAAAGGTTTTTTGTTTTGTTTTATTTTCCTGAGGTTTCACTACCTTAACAGGGAAGTAAAACAATTTGTTTTAAGAAAATAATGGATCTATCTCTAATAACACATAGCTAAATGTAAACGCATGTGGATATCGTTACTAAATATTGTTATCCCTATGCTAGGAAATAAATACACATTAAACAATTAAGCCCTGATAGAGGTTCCTACATATCCACATGGAGTGGTATTTTTAATTAAATTCTTGAATTTCAATTCCCAAGTGTTCAGAAAGCAAAAATGCAATATTGTTCTCTGTTGATTTGGAAGGGTTAATGTCATGTCCTCAATTGTTCTAAAGAAGTAGGTTGAGAACTAAGAAAAAGTGATTCATATTCTCCCTTAGAACTTTTCCAGGAAGACAGGTAGCAGGTAGGTATTATAAGTGATAAAAGAAGAGGGAAAAAAACCTAAGAAAATTCTTCTTTCATTTCAGAATTGAAAAATTTACTATAACAAATATTAGGTGATTTATCTATAGTACAAGTGGGATGAGAATATGAATCTTCTGGTTGCTATTGGAATTAGGCTTTTCTAAAATCAAATACATCTGTCAATAAAGAATCGATAAAGAATACAGCTTATACCGACGTGGCAAAGATCAACTAAAAAACTTAATACTCTTAAATATTATTCCTCCATTGAGAAACTATATAAAGAAAGGAGAAACGGGAAGGGAAATAATATCTATTTTGTGCTAATCACTATTCTAGGGAATTTGCATGCATTTTTTTCCATTCAATTCTCATTTTCAAATGAGAAAACTGATGGATAGCACTTAACTGTTTTGACATTTCCCTTGTCAGTTGTAGTGCTAGTATGAAATTTCAAACATATTAGGTTTCAAAGCTCAGGTTCCTTCTACTTTTTTCATGTCGGGACAAGAGAGTATGTTGAAATGTTTTCACATTCTAGAACACACCTTCTCATCTAGAACACACACAGGCTAGATTTGAATTGTGATAATGAATCCACATTCTCAAGCAAAAGTATTTTGGGATCAAGACGCTTTTGATTTTGTTTCTGAGCTCCATATTTGTTCCTTTGCCCTCTCCCCAACTATTTTGACTTTATGCTCAAATTTAGAATATATCAAAAAAAAATTTAGAATATATCTTAGACACAACAAAAGGCACTTAATTCTCTGTGATTGTGTTACCTTTTTTAAATGGGTGCAATGCTAATCAGAGAACTAGAAATGGCAACAGAGTTGGCTCTTACACAAACATTATTGATACGTATGGATTTTCCATTGTTTGCACCTTGCATCTCACTGATTTTATCACATTTTTTTCCAAAGGACTTTTTCCACAGTACAAACTAGGTGGTTTAAGTAGCCATTTGCAATTATAATTAGATACATTTTTCAGGAAGAAAACCATTTTGGGGCCTGTCATTTATATTTATCTCTACACGTGCAATTTAGAAACACAGTAAAGTTTTGGAGCTTTTATTTCTATTAATTTGAGGATTATATATGACTGTTTATTTCTTCTTTAAAAATCTAAGTTTTTATGATTCTGAAGGAAAATGTTTCTTCTCTGGCACTGATTATCCCTTAGTCACATTTTAATGGATTAAAATGTAAATGAACTGAAAAGTTACACCAAATCTTTCCCTGGTTTAAATTTAAATCAGATATCAAAATTGGCATGAGATAGCTCAACAAATACTATTAAGTTTTAAGTATTTTTCAATATTTTACATTTAATAATGAACCAAAGCTAATGTAAGAAGCCACTGTGCATTGTGATACATATTAAATGCATAAAACAATCAGTGAACTACTTAAATTATGCAGATGATTTTCAATGAAATCACAAAGGAGCTGATAACCTATATTGTGACCTCTGATGTATTTATTTTACACAAATGATATTTAGATTTTCTTAATTCTTAAGAGGCACTTGAACCGAGACACTAATTCTTGATTCACCCCTTCTCCCTAAGCAACATAGGCCTGTATTTGAAGCATGATACAATTTTAATTGCAAAGATTTATCATTATGACATGTAATTTCTAACTACATGAAATGACAATGTAATGCATAGGTGTGAAACTCAGCCGCACATTCACTATGTGAAAAGTGACAGCAATCACATAGGCTGCTTCCTTGCTTCATTTCATTTTTCTATGTTATATAAAAGATATATCTATAGATATTCCAAGTCCTACTTCATTATTTTTCCATATTTTCCTTACAAAACATACTAAACTGTATTCTTTGAGTGACACTATAAAGCTCATGTCACATTTCATTGTATTTTGTAGATAATTGGTGAATGTGGATTACGATTGAGTTATACATGAACTCCAGAGTTTCTTTTGTATCATTAACTTCTAATTAATAAATGAAAGTGCATCCCTAAACACATAGGAATTGATATATAATTTTTTAAAAATCTTTTAAATTGTCACCTCCCTCTAGTTCCTTGAATAAAATCATACTTTTGGAATATATATAATAGAAAGATCACTAGACTAAGGACAAAAAGTTTATCTTCAGAGGACACACAACTTCTAGAGGTAAATCAAAACAAAATAAAACACACCCCAAATACAGTCATTTATCTGTTCTTTTGAATTCTAGTATTAAGAAAGAAAAAATCATGAAGTCAATTCCCAGTTAGGGCATTTTATTTAATTCTGCTACTATACTCTCTCATTTTAGTTTCTAATATCAATAGGAATAAACATAAATAGCTTCACAAAATACTTTCCAATATTATAATAATTCAACTTATTTATGCAATACGAATCCCTTTAGTGTCATTTAATTTCTTAGGTGAAATATCTACACTAAACAAAGTCTCATTAAAGAGTAAAATGGTAGGCTGCCTGAAGAATGGTACCTGGATCATGTGAGTCCTTTCATAGATTCCCAACCAAGTAGCATATAGCAGAAGGCAAAAAAAAGTTCAGGGTCATATATCTCCTTCCTTTTCATAACCTCATAACATGGTGAAACAAAAAAAGGAAAATCTGGAATTATACTACCTGGCTTCAATTCTGAACTCCATAAATCACTGTGTGCTCTGTGGCAGGTTACCCATTATTTTGAAACTGTAGTTCTTTATCTTCAAAAGGGAAATAACTATAGTAACTTACTAAATAGGGTTATTATAAAGATGAAGATAGATAATGTTTGTAAATAATTTACTTCTACATAGTAAATGCTTATTAAAAATGGATAGTAGTAGTAGTAGTAGTAGTAGTAGAACATATATTCTGGGCTATATTGAGTCATATATATTTTTTGTTTTCTAGATTCATTATGCTAAAAGGAGTAGGTAAAGTCATTAAAACAAAAGACAACGCACCAAAAAAATTCTAGTAATACACATAATTTAAAAATTAGCATTTATAGGGGTGCCTGGGTAGCTTAATCTTGATTTCAGCTCAGATCATGAACTCAGGGTCCTGGGATCAAGTGCCCCTGCTCCTACCCCCACCCATTGGGCTGTGCTTTCAGAAGGGAGTCTGCTTGAGGATTCTCTCTCTCCCTCTGTCTCTCCTCTCATCCCCTGTACTCTCTCTCTCTAATTTAAAAATCTTTTTTTAAAAAAATACTAGAATTTACAATAGGATATTTGACTGGACATCACCAGATACATAACCAATACAATATAGAAACACCCCCACTAAATATAAAAGCAGAGTGTTTAGAGAATTTGGTAACATTAAAATTATGTATTATTTATTTTATCAACAGTTTCCAGAATATGCCCATTAAATATACAATTAAAGTTTGAAGTCCCTTTATTTCAGGGTAATCAAAAATGCTTTTCCTGATACCAGCTTTTTTCAACATTATTGATACCACAAATTCAAATCTCTAAATTGTATCTCAGAGTGAATGAAATTAAGCAATTTGAATGATTTTAGAGGCAAGAAAATGTCATAGTTCTGTTATTCCTTACTTTTCTCAGTAAATATTCCTCAAAATTGTTATGGTTGTTATGATTCAATAATCAAAACAACTCGACTTAGCCTGTAAGAAAATTACAGCTAAAAATATAAAATATATTACACAGAGAGACTCAAAAAGTATTAAAAGCAGGGGAAGAGAAAATATTATGAGCCCTGCAATAACAGAGAAGAGTATTGTATTGAACTTCCAGGTAGGCTGGCAAAGAAGATACAAGTGAAAATCCTCTTTAATCTCTGATATCCTATTACAATCCTAAACTCTAGTTGATGTCTATTACTAAGAGAGCAAGTTTAAGGGAAATTCCTAAAACAGGCAATTTTTTTTGTTTTTGAACTATATTTTCATCTCTTTTGTCAGTGGAGACAATAAATCAGATAACTCTCAGAAATAACAGAAAACAAATAGTTCAAATTTCCAGGTCAGTTTATTACATCAAAAGATGTTGAGCCATGGAAATTTATATTTTTTTTTCCCTGATAGATGCAGATAAATGGAAAATTCCATTCAGCATTTATGAAATATTGGCCATTTTGTATTGTTTGATATACTTCCATGGTAAACAATTTTACCATTATACATATAGCTCTTTTCTAGAAAGTAGTAAAAGGCTTGTTGTAACTCTATTCTCTTTACATATTACAATATTTTATCAATTCTAAAATATATTTTTTATATTTGATATCGCTAAAATCTTGATTCATCCATACAATCTTTTACAATTATGCTGGGCTTTCCCTTTTTCTCTTGGTGAGGCTTGATGACAATGACCAGTAAATATTTCTCCCAATTGACAGTGACTTATATTTGATGAAATATGGTAGACATCTAGTTGATAAAACATTTTATAGAGACATTTCTTTGGTGACTTATTTGTTATTAAATAAATATTATGTTATGAACATGAACTTTCAATGTGGAATGAAGAATCCTAAAGACATGGGTATTATTTATGCCAGAAAGAATCCTCACAGACTCTTCAAATATAGTTTTGTCTGTTAAATTATTATAATTTCATAATCCTTATTTCTTCCAATAAAGTCATTTAAGAAATAGACATTGGGACCTGTTTATAACTAGATATCTACGTACTCTGGGAATTGAAGATGAGAGTAAAAATCTTTTAAAAAGATGACTTTTGGGCAGCCTGGTTGGCTCAGTCGTTTAGTGCCACCTTCAGCCCAGGGCGTGATCCTGGAGACCCAGAATTGAGACCCACATCAGGCTCCCTGCATGGAGCATGCTTCTCCCTCCGCCTGTGTCTCTGCCTCTCTCTCTGTCTCTCATAAATAAATAAATAAATAAATAAATCTTTTTTTTTTTAATGACTTTTTTTTAAAAAGTCCCATTTCTGACAAATAGAAACTCTGCTTTAATAACCAGAGCTTGAAGCTCCGTAGTTTATTCAAATATAAAATCTGGTTAGGTCCCAAGTCATAAATGACGCATTTGTATCTTACAGTTTGATAATATAACCCTAACATGCTGTCAACGATTGTAAAAATAGGCTGTTTTTATTACTCTTACCAAAAGCATACTTTTCAAATTACAATGAATAATATACATTGCAGGAACTGCATTTAATGTTATTTTTATAATTTACAATTTAACTTTCACAATAACTCATTTAAAGATGAGGAAACTAAGGTTTAGAAAGTTGAATAAGGGATCCCTGGGTGGCGCAGCAGTTTGGTGCCTGCCTTTGGCCCAGGGCGCGATCCTGGAGACCCGGGATCGAATCCCACGTCGGGCTCCCGGTGCATGGAGCCTGCTTCTCCCTCTGCCTATGTCTCTGCCTCTCTCTCTATCTCTCTGTGACTATCATAAATAAAATTAAAAAAAATTAGAAAGTTGAATAAGAGTATTTGAAGGGAGGGAGACTCAAATGAGAGTCTATGCTCTGATTCTCCATGATATTCTGCATGTAAATATTCTTGCCTACTGCCCTGGGTTCAGTAAAAGATGCTGTCCCTCTAGTGCTGCCCTGTCTAATATGATCACTAATATCTCTAATATGATCACCTTATATGGCAATTTAAATTAAAATGAATTAAAAGTAGAAATTCATTTCCTCCAAACCAGCCACATTTCAAGTTCTCAGTAGCCACATTTGGCTACTCAATTGTGCAGCACAGATCAAATGCTTCCAGCATCAAGAAAGTTCTACAGGGCAACTGATGCTTTTGAAGATAAAACAGATTAAAAAAGAGGCTCCTGACCCCATGCAGATGCTTGACGATAAACAATATAATAATTGGGGAAAATACTTTCCCAATACTTTCACATTGCAGTTGGTAGGTAAATATTTGTCAGAAATATAATATTTACTGAGAGAAGACAGGTAGGTAGAGATAATTTAGAATAACTCATATCTCAGCATGATGTCTTGAATATACAAGTGGAACAAAACAAAGCTAACAAATATTTGAATTGACATCACTTTCCAAAAGAATCCCAGACTTTTTACCAGTAAAATTGAGCCTATTAATAAATGTGAGCATGACTAAGAGCTTAGTAACTCTGATTTTTAAAAAGTCATAGTTGAATGGCAGTGGCTATAAAATTAGTTAATAGATCTGATACTTTTAAATCAAATCCATGCATACAATATTGTCATTTTGTGGGTGTGAATTTATTTTGTCAACTTACCACCATTTTTCATACATACGTTCATGATGTATTAAAGTATCATTCAACAATTAAAATTAGAAAGTTCTTTCTAAAATGCAACCTTAAGATCTTCTGTTTAAAGTTTGGATTATATATGGTTATAGCCAATTTAGTATCTCACTGAGTATCGTCTCACCTGGAGATACTATTCTAAAAAATTTTTACAAATGACACAATATGAAGGGATGGAAAATAGATCTAAGCTCTAGAAGAAGGTACTCTGATTAACCACAAGGCTTTTAGGTCAGTTTCTTAGATGTAAAATTATAATAAAATACTACCCAGGTCATCGTGAAGAGGCTGTTGGGACCCTGAGGAGCAAAGATTCTCCTTCACCTTCTAAATGTCATAAGCAAATAAGCACAATTTCCCAATAAATGAGCTTTTTTGACCTTACAGGTCAAATTTCCTTAGAATATGTTTCCTTAGAATATGTATGCTTTCTCTCTTAAGAAAGGGAATTTGCAGTTCTTGGGTTATTTTAGGGACAGCAAAGAATGACGACAGAGTTTTGAAGTCTCAAGTAGGGAGTTTTCCTGAAAGACTCCCACAATGCTAGGTTTCCTCCAATATATTTCCTAAAGATGCTACAGGGATTAAAAAGAATGTAGTTCAGAGAATTAGAGGCCTTCAGGATCCCTGAATGGGACATAAATCAATGGGGTTGCTAAGACCTGAACAGACCATTTTAATACTTGTGACTACAAATATGTTAGCTATAGGAGAAAGAATTATTCTATTCCCTGAAAATCCCACCATCTCATTCCTTATTTCTCCAGTAACAGCATCCTCTCTAATGTGTAGTACAGCAGGAGAAGAAATTCCCCTCCATTCAACACTCATCAGTTCTCTAAAGCTAAGAATGAGTCCTCAAAACTTGCTGAAATGGCCACTCTAACTGATCTCATATTTAAGATATTTACTCTCAAATATGCTTCTGTTTTACCTATACACTGTAACTACTGTTATCATTTCCCTTCTTCTAGTTAATACACACTCTTTGACATGGCAAACAATCTTCCTTGAAAACATTATTAGAGTCTCATTTTTAGAAATTGTGGATCTGATGTAAAAACTGATGCAGTCTTGGATTCATAAGAATGTGCCACTCTTCAATGATTTTATCTGTCTCAAAGGATTTTCACTAGCTTAGTTTGGATCAAATCATTTTCCAATGAACTTATCCTTAAACTAGGAGTAATCTTGGAATTATTATTTTTTCTTCAGATACTCACGATATGCCAAGTAGTTGTTCTTATGTAAATATTAGCAGTACCTTTGTCAAACATTGTATTTAACAACAACAACTTCTGGACTAGGCTAGTTGAACTCACTCAAACATTACTAAGACCTTTCACAGAACAGTTGAAGAATGCTTAGCAACTCTAGTGTCAGAAAACAAACTCAGAATGAATATGTCTCTTGTCTAGGTCAAGGCAAATGTCAGGACCAATGAAGGGTGAAACATGATGATGGAGATTTGAAATGAAGGGCTGGGGTAACAGGTGCTTGGTGTGAGCACTGAAAGACAGGAGAGAAGTGCTATGAAGTACTAAAGACAGCTATCATACTGAGAGTAGACAAAGAAAAGCTTGAGGCTTCTCCCTGCCAGAGAAATAGAGCCTATCCAGAAAGTGGCTTCAAAGTAGTCTCTGAAGAGACTGAAATCTGGAGCATCTTTTTGTCTAAACAAGTCACTTTTCATGGCCCCATTGAGTCCATGGGAACCAACTGAATATGCAGAAATAGGTACACTTGTTGTGTCAGGGTATTGACACAAAGAAAAGCTAAAAACAAAACAGTACAGAGAAAGAAAATAAAGGGTTCCTAAATATATTCTATGGGAAAGGTGCTATGGTTGACAAGTTGTCTACTTTATTGCTTTAATGTCTATAACGACATTGTGAGGGAGAATTTTCTTCCCAATTATAAAGATGAAGAATTTAACAAAGTAGAGAGAGACACTCAGACTGTAAGTGGTGGTCTGACATTTAAGTGGATTTTTTTTTTCTGAATCCACACCCATGCTCTTTGACATACATGGAGTCAATTGCAGATGGCCTGTTCATCTCAATGTTAGGTGATTTACTTGACTGTCACTGAATAATGCTGAAGCATTTGAGAAATTAAATGTTGTTACATTAGATGTTCTATCTCCTGAACTAAGCATTACATTTTATTGTTAGTCTACTAGAAATCATTAAACATAATATATCCTTCCATTATTATTGAGGGCTCCCAAAAATACCTTCAGTGCTTTGCTTTTATTTAAAATGTGTGCTGTACACATACCAAATAATAATCTAATTAAGATGATCCAGTACACAATTAACCAAAAAGTTAGAATAGCCATAAAACATTAAATAAACATACAAATATGTGAATAATTTGGTCTGAAAATATGGAGAATATTTGTCTAACATTTGGAAAACAAATTATATATTGGTATCACCTCAAATTTCACCTATTCAAAAGAGATAGTCTAACAATTCATATAATGAGATATCCAATATTTAAGGTGAAATTTGATGAGAAAAATGTACACATTTATGTAGTAAATTGGTACCCAGGTTATCATCATTATGAATAGAATATTAATAGTATAGAATAGATATGAACCTAGGTATTTCTCCAAGATCTCTTCATAGCTGCAATATCATGTATAGATGAAATTGTATATTATCCAGATAAGGTCATTTTATAAATTCTAGAAAGGAGAAAATAATAGCATGTTTTGTTTTATTTCATTTTTGTCCCATATAATGAAATAACTTTTAGATTCTGGCCAGACAGGTAACTAAGTAAGTACAAGCTTGTAGACTTAAGGTTGTAAATATATTAGACATTTTTTGAATTTAGAATAGGGACATTTGGTTAAGAAGGATCTGATAAAAACAAACAAACAGCAGAACACCAGAGTGATTAATAAAGCCACAGCCATATGTAAGTGACCTTTACAAAGGAAGGCATTAATTGTCTCCAGCTCTGTAGTCCTCTGATTCAGTACTGTCATTACCAATGGCCTCAAGATGATTACATGCCTGAAGGACATATCGATGGAAATATGGTCTCTCCCCTGACCAGAAAAAAAAAAATGAATTGCCAAGACAAGTTTCTCACTCCCTTTTAGATTGTGCAGCATATCCCTAGCCTAGGGACCTGTCTCTTCTCCACTCTGTCCCACATCATTGACAACAGACCAGGGAAATGTGAGCAGCAGCAGCAGAACAGGTTTTTCTCTTTGTTTATGTTTCTTGTCTTTGGGCACAACCAAAATGTAAGTATCTAAGTAAGATCTATAGTAATAATTATAGTCCAAGGAATAGCTTTCGGTGGGCATGAAGCTAATTAATAAGAATTTGTTAAGGTGGAAGTTAATTTACATATATGTTAAGTGACATCCAACCATTAACCCTTATATATGACAGTCCTCAAGTTAATCAAACATCCCTTTTACAAAACACAGAATTTGCAGGAGACAAATGTAATAAATAATATATATATTTATATATATATATATGAAAGCCTTGAAATCAAAATCTCAAAATTATTTGTTACAACACTGCATACTTGCTATGCCTACAAGTAGTACTTATTATTTATCTTGTTGAAAATATTTAAAAATAAAAGTTTGGGATCCCTGGGTGGCGCAGCGGTTTGGCGCCTGCCTTTGGCCCAGGGCGTGATCCTGGAGACCCGGGATCGAATCCCACATCAGGCTCCCGGTGCATGGAGCCTGCTTCTCCCTCTGCCTGTGTCTCTGCCTCTCTCTCTCTCTGTGACTATCATAAATAAATAAGAAAAAAAAAAGATTAAAAAAAAAATAAAAATAAAAGTTTGCTTAAGAGGAAAATTTACTATGATTATTATTGTTCCCGTTATGGCTTACCATTGTGCAAAGCTGGTACCAGAACAAAGGGCAATACAAAAGAAAGTTTACTCCTAGCATCTTGCTCATTTCCAAGCTCTTTTATACCCATATTTCTATTCAGGCTCCTACTGTGCTCTTTCCATTCTCACCCCAACCTTAGGAGTATTTCTCATCACTAAATTACAAATTTATCTGTTCTTTATCGCATTCCTTCCCTTCTCTCTAGGAGATGATAAATGAATGAAAATCATTTAGATTAGGTAGGCCAATAGGTTAACTAGATATCATGCTACCATTTCTTGGTAACATATCTTTAATTAAAAACAGAACACTGTTTCTCAAAATTCTGTCATCAGAATCAGTGGACGGTTCCTTAAAACACATGTTGATGGGCCCCACCACAAGAGTCTTGATCTTTTGGGTCTCAGGTAAGGCTCTAAAATTTGCATTTCTAACAATACGCAGGTGTTGCTGATGCATTTGGTTACTTAAGAAACCAGTTAAAATTTTAATTCACTGGGACATTTAAGTAGTGAGGTATTTACTCAGCAGGTTTTCTATTTCCTTTTATATTTTATAAGATAGGACTAAAATTAGGGTCAACCCTGTAGCCCTATACTTAAAACCCTAAAATTGTTTTAAATTTTTATCAGCTTGCTTTGTATAGCATATAAACAAATAAGATAAAACAATTGTCTTTCCAAAATACAAAAATGTCTTATCTGAAGTGACTCGCAATGTTTCCTGGTTACTTTACTAGGCTACCTAGCTAGAACACTTAGTTCTTTAAGATACAACTATAGAGCAAATTTCTTTCCTAGTTACTCTTTCTATGAACAAGTGAGGTGTCTCCTACCCTTCCTTATATATTCTTACACAAAAACAGAATCATGCTTATTGTGTGACTTCTGATTTTCAAATTTGGAGTTACACTATCGATTTAATTACCAGTAAGATCAATGATGCTAGACTGATGTTCACATGTAATTCTCAGCCACCTAATAAATATATTAAGATATCTGGACAATTTCCAAGTTGTCTAAATTTTCTGCCACTTATTTTATTGCACTTTTCTTTATAAAAGAAAAATTAATAACTCTTGAACAAAAATTTCTTTTTTGTTCTGAACAATCAATTCATTCTCTTAGCTACTTAATTACTTGCTTCTACCACTGCACACATGCACAGACACACACACATATTATAAGACTTTCTGGCAGAATAGGGAATAATGTTCTTGAAATAATAGTGTTGCATTTTGGTATGACACAAGCTGTCACAATCATAAGCAGTCGTGGTATGAGCTCACTCAATAAATAAGGTATGCTTAAATGTAGCATAATTTTGATTCAATAACTTTAAAAATATTAATTATTGTTAAACATAAAATATTAAATAATGTAAATGTAAAAATAAATAAGAGAGGTCTTTAAAGACTAATTTTCTGTATGAAAAGATTGTTCAGATAGCACATATTATGGAATAACAACATAACTCAAGTATTATGAAAAGTTCAAAAGAAATGTATTCATTTTTTTCTTTAATATAAATAGAGGAAAACCATTTAAAAGCCATAATTCTTCCTATGCATGTTTTAACTGGATTATTATTATTTTTAGACCCTTAACTTGAATCATTCACTTCTTCTCTATTTCATTTCTAAAATTCTTCCTATCATTATGTCCATGCAAGTAGCAATTTAGTCAAAAACTCTACTCTTCAATAAGGAAATTATCTTTGAAAGGAAAGAACAAAAAAGTAAAATGTTAATGAAGGAATCTATAAATTCTGAACAATTTGCATTCACCATTATATCATCAATTCTATAGCAATCATGTTGAAAATAAATAACATAATCAGTATTCCTTCCTTCATCCAAAATATCCAATTTTAGCTTCCATGTCTGGCTAACTATGAAGCTATTTCTAACTTCAAATGAAGCTATTTCTAACTTAAAATATTTTATATCCATTACAAATGAAAGAAACAAACAATTTTAGTGACCTGACAATATCAATCTTAATTTTACTTGGTATTTTGAGGTAATACCTCTAAAAATTTTTATTTTCTTATGTCAAGAAACATTACCACTGAGTGGACTCAAACACACATAAAATCACTATGTATTTTGATGCAAAATATAGATCATATTAATTTAGGCTAAATTAATAGTTTAAACTCCTTTATCCCACTGTGAGATGAAAATTAATTACTAATTAGCACTACTTGATTACAGGCACACACAGAAAAACTCATGATGAGAAATCTTGTACCAAACCTCCTATGATAGCCTATATCAGCTGTGAACTATATGGATATCTGCAGGATTGCCTGGACCAGCTTACAAAACAAATTCCTACAAAGTGCTGTGGGTTGTTTTGTTTTGTTTTGTTTTTGTTTTTGTTTTGCAGCAAGACAATAAGTTTAGGTTGCTGGCAATTACCTCTTTCTAATCTTGGTGGGGAATCACTGATGATATTGAAACATTCTGAGAAAGAATTTCTGATGTCATTTAGTGAGTTACTGAATAAGACAAATCAAAACTAAATTAGTAAATCAAGGTACATTTTCCAAAAATAAGGGACTGTGCAAAAAACTAGATTAGTGGAACTAGATATAAAGGCTTATGTATTTACAGAGCTCTAACGAGAGTGAAGGTTGTGGTGTTATTTACTGCAGAGATTTGATGATATGGTCCACTGTTCATCTGAGACCACCAAACACAGCATCCTTAAACCTGCTTCCTATCTCAGTTTCAGTCACTGAGCATTTCCTTAGAGTGTACTTCTGTTCGGCAGAGATACAGTATTACGGTATCTTTCAGACTGCACTTACAATATCTGCAAATAAAAGCAAGGGCACCACAAGGCATTATATTTCCCATAAAATGAATAAAGACTAACTATTTAAATGCTTTATCGCGTTCCTCAGTATAACACCTACTGCAGTGGCCATACAGTGGCCATATGTGTATGTGTACTGCACTCTACTGATGAGAACATATCTGCAATTTTGTATGTTTTTCCTACCTGTCAAATTCTTCAATCCAAGTTCTTGAAGTCCAAAGTTCCCATCTTTTCTGTAGTTTAAAAATACTGCCAAGGCATATCGATCCTCATAAAGTTTTGTCCCACGGATAATGCGTAAATTCTCCAGAGGCAGGTAACGAAACTGATTAAGAGCCACTAACACGTAGCCTGTGACTTCCCGAATAGACTGAAAAGACACAAACAATTACTTTTGTTAAAAAATTAGAGATCATCAGTATACTAATTTCTGCATTATATTATAAATAATTACCTTGATAATACAAGAACACAAAAGGTTAGGATTTCATTTGAAGTATGAGTTGTATTCTTTAAAAAAAAGGCATGAATGTGCTTATAGTAAAATAATAGATTTTGTTTTATCAAACATTCTTTATAGCTGGAATTTGAATATAATGAAAGGAATAAATACCTCATTCTAAAATGAGGTAAGAGCACCTAGCTATCAACCAAACTTTTTATAAAAAGCAGCAAATTCATAAGCTTATCACAAATAAAATAAAGCTGCATTAGTAGGTAGAATATGGGACACATTTTAATCTGCTTTATTGGTGTTAAATGCTATCATATCAAAGACTGTTAACTTACCTGTCTCTGGAAAACACATATAAAAATAATATGTATTAAAGATTGATAATGATCTCTAATTACAACCACAATTTTTATTTTTACTATCTATTGTTTAACATAGTATAAATTAATTACTTGAAGTTTTGTTGTATATTTTAAAGCAAAAAAAGTCATAGGCATCTGGGTAGCTCAGTTGGTTAAGCATCTGCTTCTGGCTCAGGTTATGAACTCAGGGTTCTGGGATCCTGCTTCGTATTGGCATCCCTGTTTAGCAGGGAGCCTGCTTCTCCACCTGCCCCTCCCCTCTGCTGTGCTTTCTCTCTCTCTCTCTCTCAAATAGATAAGCAAAATCTTTTAAAAAATAAAGCAAAAAAGTCACAAGAAAAGCCCGTAGGTTTCATCTAAAATTATAGTTTTTCAGTAAAATAAGTAAGATCGTGATAGCTACGAACATACGTATTAAGGTTTTTAAAAATTAACTATAAAAATATATATAATACAGAAGTGGTAAAATGTTTGATGTGATTTTAATGTCAATTTCATGCCAATTTAGACCTCTTAATTTCGAAGTCCCAATGCTTAGTCCTTGGCTCTGGCTTTTCCATCCAGTCTCATTCTCTTGGTTACCTTATTTAGTTTCAAGGTTGATCTCCAAACTTTTATCTCCAACCTGTCCTCTAAACTCCACATTCCTATCTAACTGCCTGCCCCACATATTCACCTGAATACCTAAGAGACTGTTCAGATACACCGGTCCAAATCTGAACACTCATCTTCCTTGCCCCAATCTTCCAGCACCCTTTCTCTGATCCCAGGTGAAGTCAATCCATCCTTCCTATTACTTAGGCCAAAGTCTTGGGGTTATTCTTCACTCCCTTCTCACACACCAAATTCAATACATCCTATTTGTTTTATCTTTAAAATGATCAAGAATTCAACCACTTATGTCAATCATTGCTGTCATTTGAGCCATCATCACCATCAGCATTTCGCTTATCACGATGACCACAATAGGTCTTTCTGTTTCTACTTCTTTTGATCCCTGACCATGTATTCTCAGTTAAGGCTGGACCTGATTTTTTTTTTTTTTTTTAAGTAGGCTCCACACCTGGCATGGAGCCCAATGTGCAGTACTTGAACCGATGACCCTGAGATTGAGATCTGAGATAAGAGTTGGATGTTTAACTGACTGAACCACTCAGGTGCCCCTGGACCTGATCATTTTTAAAAGTCAAATCATGACATTCAGAAGATCAGTTTTTAAATCAAATCATGACACAGCAGTTCTCAAAAATTTGAAACATCTCCCAAGTGACTCAAAGTAATACTTCTTTCACTGATGAGTCAAAATCTATCTGTTGCCCAATGCAGCAACACCTAGCCATATGTGGCCGTTGAACAATTGAAATGTAGCTGGTATGAACTGAAATAAAATACACTCTGGATTTCAAAGATTATATGCTGAAATGATACAATTTCAGAAAAATTGAGTCATAAAATATAATATTAAAGTTAATTAAAAAAAAAAACAAAAAAAGAAAGTTAATTTTAACCATTCTTTGTTTTTATTATGGCTACATGGAAATTTAAAATTATATTTTTATGACTATCATTACATTTCTGTTGTACAGTCCAATACTCTATGACCTGGTCATCAGTTCTTTTTGTAACTTCTTTTTTTAACTCACCCTTTCACACTCTATTCCGGCTTTACTGGTTTCCTTGTTCTTCTAATATGCTAAGTGTTGTCCTACCTCAAGGTGCTCACTTTTACTCCGAAAGACCTGAGTTTTTTTCCCTCTTGTTATCTTTTTGGTTAATTTCCTCACTGACTTCAAGTTTTGTTTTGTTTTATTCCTTCTCAAATCTTACCTTCTCAATTGAAGCCAAGCTGACTGATGATCCTCCCACCTTCTCCTGCTCTAATTTTTATTGTGTCTGTAATACTTATCACCTTCTAATTTACCATATAGTATATACATTTATTACATTTAGTATTTATAACCTGTCTCTCCTTTTCTCAGAATATAAGTTCTGCAAGGGCAAGCATTTCAACTTGTTCACTCGTCTCCTGTGATCACAACAGTATAGGCACATAGTGAGAAACCAAGAAATATTTGCTGAGCACTCTCGCTTTTCTCTGGCCATATCTTCACCAATAGGCAAAGGCTACAGAGCCAAGAGAAGTGCCCATCTGGAACCTGCATTTTTTTCCTGTAAAGAATACTCATGCTCCAGACCACTGTGATACTTGAATTTCATTCCCAAATTGCCCTAATCTCCCATCAAGAGCCCGTGTTGTCATCTTTCCAGTTCTGTCCCCCTATCAGCAGACTGTGGATGCTGGATGTACAGGCTAAGTGTCCATTCATTCTGCTCAAAGCTTCCTAAGATACTGGACAGATCTAATTAAAGGAGGGGCTAAAGACTGGAGTCTATCTCTCTCCATGCCACCATACTCCTGAAGAGTCCAAAAATCCTAACATTTGACCTGGCCATCCAATTATAAAGATACTTTTGTCAAAGTGGGAGGATAGATATTTTAATAAGTATTATTTGATTTATAATAAATAATAATGACATGGAATATGTAGGCCTTCATTTATACTCTCATTCCAAGTCCTACAATTCTTAGAAAATGAACTTGCTGACACTAATTACTTAGAAAAGTAGAATCCTAATGGAGCAAAGGTAGAGATGAAGGGTCAAGGAACCTATGCAACTATTCATGTCTGGCACTGGATTGGGAACTGTAAGCCACTATAGGCATTCCTGGAACACTGATCATTTTGGATTAAAGAGATGAATGATTGGGGGAATATGAATAGAAAAAAAAAGAGGTGAAAGGTCAACAGTAGCGTGCATTGTTTGCATGCCACATTTGGTTGAAATTGCACTTGCCTGGAATAGTCTATCCCTAGAGCTCTACAAACCAATAACTGTTCCAATGGTTGAACTCTAATCCCTTTGTGTTCTTAGAAGAGAGATCAAAAACACTTTCCAATGTCATTTGGTCTAAAAAGTAAAATTCTTTTATTCATTATAAAGATCATTTATCCTTTAGGTTGCATATAACAATTATGAAGTGCTCTAAGTTACAATGATAACAAAAAGATAACCATTGGGGATAGAGAATGTATTATCAATCTTTTGTCTAGAGCATGTCATAGTAGCCATCATTCTTCCTAATACACTTACCATTAGCTCCAACTTCACTTGGGAATTGACTCTAATTAGACTGTTAGAATGATGATAAGAAATGAAGGCTCAACAGGGCTCAAAATACTTCACACTTACTAGCTTTTATACATACTGGCTTTGTAGACTTGTTAAAATTATTTACCTTCACTGAGCCTCAGTTTCTTTATCTTGAAATAAAAGATAGCAATAGCTCTATTAAAAAGATTTTATAAGGATTAGAAGATATAAGAAAAGTGTCTGGGGGCACCTGGGTGGCTCAGTTGGTTAAGCTTCTGACTCTTGATTTCGGCTCAGGTCATGATCTCAGTGTCCTGATATCGAGCCCTGCATCAGGTTCCAAGCTCAGCGTGAAGCTGTGTGTCTCTCTCCCTCTGTTCTTTCTCCTTCTCTGTTTGTCTCTCCCTCTCTCTCAAATAAATAATCTTAAAAAAATACTATTTAAAGAAAAGGGTCTGGCAAATAGTAAGTGTTCAATAGATGCTATCTATTACAAATATTATTTCTGATAATAGCCAAAACTACCTGCAGCCAATCTAATTTGAAAATAAAAATAATTATAAAATTATTACAGAAGAACCACTGCCTTTAGTCTCTTTGTTATGTAACCTTTCTATCTTTTTTATACCTTGCCTCTTCAGTTTGGAATTTATTCCTAAATTACAGAACTGGTTCCTGATACTGTTTCTCTGTATGTTATATAGCCTTTAGTACAGACTCTGGCACTGAACAGACATTCAATAATGGCTGTTGAATGAAGTTAGAATTGAAAAGTAGAAAACAATGCTTAAGGTCTTTTTAGATTTTGTTTTCCATTGAAAACGATTTTATGAACTTTCTGCTAATAAAAAGCATTGTTTGAACAACATAATCATGACTTGTGCCCAAGGACCACAGTGGTAAGTAGAAATCATCAGAATGCCCCAACGAAAAGAAAATCCTGACTCTGGTTCTGGCTCAATACGTTTAGTTCCAGGAAACTGCCTATTTTGTCAACCGAAGAGTGAATACCCACCTAAAGACATATCTCTCTCCTCGTGCTGTAAGTTTCTGCTGTCTAAAACTGATTGATTTCCATTGTCAATGTGTGCGTCTATAGCTGCTTTGTTCAAGAAGTGAATATAATTGAAGATCATTAAAGCCTTAAATGCTTCAAAACTCTTCTAACCCAAGGGACAATTTGTTCTGCCTTTGGCATTTGATGATGGAAACCAAAAGAATGGAAAAAAAAAATTTGACCAACTTCCCATATTAGCAATATATCTATATTAGCAATAAGTCCAGAAAAAATACATGATTTGTTTTAAAGAAATTTACAACTCTTCTCCCATGAAATATTTTAAGAAAAAATGTGAAATCTGAAATTATAAAGTTCCCAGGATTTTCAACGGATGTCATTCAATCAAGGATTAGAAGAGATTGAACTGCTTAACTGGGCTTTCCATTTACCTCCAAATCATTCAAGAAAAACCAGTCTTTATTATCTTTAAATTTCTATTTCATTTCACATTTCTTACAATTGTTAATTTTTTTTTCAGATAGGTCCACATTCCTATTGTTTTATTTTAGTTGGTTCTCTCTAATTTGAGCCTTAGTGAGTATGGTGAATAGCTCCTTAAATGTCCCTTCATCTACCTTAAGATTTAAGTGACTGCAATACCTCACAATTCCTCAATATTTAATCAGTGTTTAGGAACCATGTTATGCACATTAAAAGTAATTACACATTCTTGGCTATGTGTACAAAACTCTGTTTCCTAGATTTTTTTCCTGCTCAAATTATGTGTCAAATCCATGCTGGTTGGTTATTTTTCTTTCATTATTCCTTTGAAAATAAACCTATTTACTCTTGTTAAGACCTTCGGCAACAAGCAAAAACAGTTCTGAATTCTTAGCTTCTTCTCCAGTGTCTTATGTACTCATACCCATTTAGATAGCGTCCTCATACAATACTAACATATTCCATCAGTCAAGACATCCACAAATAAAATAGTGATTACTTATGATCAGTAGACTTGAAATTAAACCTGTAGTATTACAGAGGAGAGGAGGGAACAGAGAACTATTGGAAGGGTGAGGAAAGCCCCTCTGCTGGTAATGACTTTAGAATTTATGTGTTCTCTGACAGTGATAAATGTAGTAGCAAATTGTAACCTCTCTATCACTAAGGCTTTCCATTAAGTTTCCCTAGGCAATTAATTTCTGTCCCTGCTCCTTACAGCAAGACTGGTAATTTCTAAGGTAGAGAACATTCTTAACTATGACATAATATTAAGAAACTTACTGAAAAATAATTAATACACATATAGCAAACATTACATATTCCTGCTGCATGTAGAGATAGAGATTGACTGACTATATATCTCATTCACATATGACATCTCCAAACGCATGGCGTATTTGGAGTCTTGCTTTCAGTTACATCAGTTTCCTTAAAACTCCAGTGATTATGCTACCCTGGCAAGCAGGAACTCAAAGTCTGATCCAATTAGATTTGAGAAAATAGAATAATGTGAAATTACTGTGGTAGAGTTGAATTCATGCTCATTTTACACAGCATGAAATAACACTCAGAGGCCAGAGAATCTGATCCAATTCTTCCCAGCAAAACTGCTAACTCTCAGCCACTACTACCCAGTCTTTGGGTGCTAGTGCTATTACAATCCTTAACTTTCTAAGAATCTACAGACCATTCATCTATCATCACTGGCTACTTAGCCAGTTCTTAACCCCAGTAGTGAATACTTGAGATCTACTGAAAAGATGACAACTTAACTCAGTTCTCCCAAAGTTATCATCACTTTCTTTGTCTTTTTATACAATCAGCTGACCAGAGAATTCTTTTTTTTAATATATTTTATTTATTTATTCATGAAACACGGAGAGGGTGAGAGAAATAGGCAGAGGTAGAACCAGGCTCCCTGTGGGGAGCCAGATGTGGGACTCGATTCTAGGACTCTGGGATCACGCCCTGAGCCAAAGGCAGATGCTCAACCACTGAACCACCTAGGCATCCCTAATCAGAGAGTTCTTAATAGGTCCCCTTTGGACCTTAGTTTCCAATGGGTCCTGCATCTCTTGACCTTAGTTCAGCTATATCCCTATATCATACTTGTTATAGTAGAATTAGTTTCCACGAGTTAAATAGGGAGCTTTAGTGGATTCAATTACATAATCATATACAAACCTCAATTTTAAGTGCCTATATATTTTAAAACTCTGGGGGATCCCTGGGTGGCGCAGCAGTTTGGTGCCTGCCTTTGGCCCAGGGTGCAATCCTGGAGACCTGGGATCGAATCCCACGTCGGGCTCCCGGTGCATGGAGCCTGCTTCTCCCTCTGCCTATGTCTCTGCCTCTCTCTCTCTCTCTGTGTGACTATCATAAATAAATAAAAATATTTTTTTAAAAAAATAAAAAATCTGTACTGTTAAAAATTTCATTATCTTTAAAATATATGTGTGTGTGTATATATATATATTGTATATATGTATACATATTGTATGCTTTTTTCTTTTCCATCTGTTTATATAGATAGGTCCACATTTTTAAACCTGAATTCTAAATTGATATTTTGACATTCTTTTATAACTATTTAAAATATAGTATTGAATTCATTTTTTCCTCATCATATATACACATTAAGCTTCAGTGATTTAGGGAATTGAATTTTAACTGAAATTAGATACACTGCATAAATGCAAAATAGTAAGAGTATCTGGAGACCTTAGAATTAAACTTTGATTAATTATAGATACAACTTAAATCAAAAAGAAATTATTAGTTGTCAGCATTTTCATACAACGGAGTCCACACATGAATTAAAGCGTTGTAATTTTTATATGCATTGTACATGTGATGAGCATTTTCCTCCATAGAAAATAAAATTGCTTAGTGTAATGCAATCCATTGATTAAATTTGGGTGCAGCTGTCTTACAGATATTAGTTTGACTTTTGTCTCCATTACTTATTGACCTGCCCAAGTTATTCAACCTTAATTTCTCTTTTGAAAATCAGGGCAAATCCTTCCCAGTGCTTAAAAGTTGAAGATCTTCAAAAAATGATCAATTTAATCATATTTTATTAGTAGTATAATTATGCAAATATTTATTATAGTTTAAGAATGGTAAATGATTTGCAAACAAATATGCATTTGATATTAAAATTAATTAAATCACTGGTGCTACAGAGTGCATCAATGAATGGACACAAGTCAGATTGCCTGTTACAGACTCAACTATGAATTCTCACAACTCATAGTTGGAATCCTACCTCCCAATATCTTAGAATGTGACCATCTTTGAAGTAAGGTCTTTAAAAAAGGTAATTAAATTGGGGCACTTGAGTGGCCCTCAACCACCCAGGCAGTTGAGCATCTGCCTTTATCTCAGGGTGTGATCTTGCAGTCCCAGGCCCCACATCAGGCTCCCTGCATGGAACCTGCTTCTCCCTCTTCCTCTGCCTCTCTCAGTGTGTCTCTCATGAATAAATAAATAAAATCTTAAATAAATAAATAAATAAATAATCTTATTTTAAAAGTAATTAAATTAAAATGAGGTCACTAAGATGACCTTAATCCAATATGACTGGTGTCTTTAAAAAGAAGAGGAACTTGGAACATAGACATACCTACAGAGAAGATAATGACTCAGTCCGTAGTATTTTGTTATGGCAAACCTAGTAAACAAATACTACACTACCTGGGTTCATATTCTAGCATTTAGCAGTGTTATGTTGGGTGAATTATTTATTTTTCTATGCCCAGTTCTTCCATCTGTGATATGGGGATATTAAAATCCTAAATTCCCTATTTCATTCTGAGAAGTAAGTCCCTACAAGTTACTTAAGGTCTAGCTTACAGCAGGATCTCAGGATTAGTTGTCACTGTTTTTTCTGAACCCAGAATCTTTACTCTTCTTCAATGCACTGACTCCTCTGCATAGCATATATAAAACTGTGTTTCTCTATGTCTTAAGGAATAATACATATCACCAGAGTTTAGATGAGAAAACTGTTTGATATCATTTCAATCTACAATTGAGCGTGACAGTTTTATGTCTGAGAGCTTTTATAAGATTTTTTCCCTCTCTCAAAATTTAAAGTTTAAATGAAATGATGTATAAAAACAGCTGTATCTTTTGAAAACATATGGGAAACAGCCTTTGATGATTCAGAAGTTAGAGGTGACTGCTTTTGTGACTAGTCTGTCGTTATTTTTAAATGAAAAGGGTGAGCAATTTCAGAAATAGGAAAGCCAGAGTATCAAGCTTGGGTTTGACAAGACTGCCAAGATACATTTTAATATCTGTCTAAATATTTGGCAGTAAAAACAGAAAGCAAAAGGCTTAATTAATTTATAAAGAATAAATACTTGCATGAGTCATGCCATCCAGTGACAACAATGTCTTGTGTTACTTATGTGTTCTTAATATTCAATTCAAACAAATACAGCATGGACATCTGTAAGTACAATCAGGACTACAGACAATTGCATAAATTAAGATCAGGAGTTTGGAGACTGACTAGAAATTAAAACGCTTTCATAGTCAAGTATCCTTATGCAAGCCACAACTTTCTAAGTGGCAATTTACTATTTGTAATAATGATCTTAATGTATTTATATAGTTTCCTGTATGTGAGGCATTTGTGTCTTGTATTATTTCCTGGTAGCATCAATTCTTTGAGTTAAAGTACTACCATATAGATAAAGAAACTAAAGTTAAAATAATTTGCCTAAAATCACATAGACAGAGGAAGAATTTTTAATTTTATTATTGTTATTATTATTATTATTATTATTATTATTATTATTTAGAGAGAGAGAGAGTATATGTGTGCATAGGGTGGGGGACCAGAGTGAGAGAAGAGAATCTTAAGCAGGTTCCATGCCTAGCGCAGGCCGACATGATGCAGGGTTCCTTCTCACCACTCTGAGATCATGACCTGAGCTCAAATCAGGAGTTGGGACACTTATCTGACTTAGCCACCCAGGCATCCCAGGAAAATTTTTTTTTTAAGAAAAATAATATCTATCTTATTTCAGAGTTCAAAATCCCAATCATTTAAAGATATTGATTTCAAAAATTGGTGACAATTACTCCCTATGAAAGTAATATCCATTACAACATGGTCTAAAATTGTAACTTAAAAATAACATACTCTTCTATGACAAAAATATTATCTATTCCAAAACACCTCTCTGGGGATCCCTGGGTGGCTCAGTGGTTGAGCATCTGCTTTCGGCCCAGGGCGTGATCCTGGAGTCCCAGAATCAAGTCCCACGTCGGACTCCCTGCATGGAGCCTGCTTCTGCCTCTGCCTGTGTCTCTGCTTCTCTCTCTTTCAATCTCCTCTCTCTCTCTCTCTCTCTCTCTCTCTCTCTCTCATGAATAAATAAATAAAATCTTAAAAAAAAAAACAAAACAAAACACCTCTCAAAAATAACTGTTGCATGATTCTGGCATTTCCAAATTCAAAATATGCCAAAAGTACTCACCCTCCAAAAAAGTTTAAAATAGCATTCCATCAGGGTCAAGAAATTAGAGGTCTTTTCAAAATGATATGTAGAATCAAGTGAGATTCTGTACATGAATGAGCAATTCAAATATGACAAAATCCTAATGTAAAAGGACTGATACCACTAGTATGCTCATTAGGAATGGAGGTGGAAAAGCAGCAGTAAGAAGGCATGTGATATGATAAGCACTGGGTGTTACATGCAATGAATTGTTGAACACTACATATGAGTCTAACGATGTATTATATGTTGGCTAATTGAATTTAAATTTTAAAAAAAGAAAAGAAAAAAGAAGCAAGTTTTTCAAGAATGTATGGATAGCAAAGAGCACTGGGATATAATGATAGTTTCTCTCTCGTGGCAGAAGGCAAAGTTGCTAGCTAACATCTCCCTTTAGAAGATTGGGGTTTCCTAAGCTCAAAGTTTCTCAACTGTGATACAAATCCATTTGGTGGACAGTGTCCACCTGTGCCCACTTCCCAGTCATCCCCCTGGGAATTGTCCCTGTCAACATGGAGCTCATCCTGATTGCTATACCATGGAGTCTCAGGTCTTCTGCCAACACAACTGGCAGGTTGACTTATTAGCCTGCAAACAGGTGAAAATCTCAGACCCCTGACAGTTTTTGACAACCAGTCCTTTTATGCCTCTGGCTGAATAAATGCCCCCACCTTCAGTTTCAGCAAAGGGATTAAACATGAATATGATAGTGTCTGGATCCAGCTGCCAATTCAGGGGAAGTACAGAAGACAGAGAAACCATTATGGAACTCTATCATGAGTAAGCAACCTACAACACTCAGGCTCTGGAAAACTCTCCAGAAAAAAATATCTCAGATTGAAAAGATAAATTATAAGGGGCTGAGGGGCGAGGAGGAACCTGTAATTAAGTCTTAAAAGACATTTAAAAATCTTTATAAGGCCAAACTAGAGTGTCTAGGGATGCATACTTGGGTAATTATCAAAATATAAAGAAACGCAAGAAAGCAAAATCCTATAAGAGTTAGGACGATGGTTACCTTTGTAGAGGAAAGGGTTTGAGATGGAGCAGGGAGTTGTTTCTTGTGTGGCTGGTGAAGAGCTACTTCTTAAGTTAACTGAAAGTTATAAGAGGGCATATTAAAAAAAAAAAAACTCCGTAAGCTAGGTATTTGCTTTGTGATATTTTTTCAGTTGGTGTTATATTTGCAATATAAAGGTTATAAGAAAAAGAGAAGTCATTAGGTACAAAAAAAAAACAAAAAACAAAAAACAAAACAAGGAAGCACATACAAGTGTCACTTTACATCTCTGCATCTTACCTAAAATTTAAGAATGGAAAGATTTCAGATTGCATGGGATTCCTTGCTGTTGAATTCTCTGTAGTCAAATGCCACTTGTGCAATCTAGGCAGAGACGGTAACACGTCTAATGGGGAAAGTGCCTTGAGAAAGGAAGCCTGATGTGTTCACAGGTCTTAAAGTCCTGAATGGAAAATGAGGTGAGGAGGACAGGGGACTTAACTGGAACAAAAGTAATGTAGGATTTCAGATTTTTATCTTTCAGGAAATGGGGATTTAATGATGCTACATACAGGCAAATTACAGTATGGTGTGTTCTGTAGAATTATCTGCCTAGTTTCAGTGTAAGAAGTTAGGAAATTCTGGCCAGGTAAGAGGATGATGGCAGTGAATATAGACTAGCCGGAGCTGAGATTGAAGCCTTCTTTCTGAGGCTGTATAACAACTAATTTTGTAACTTACTAGATACAGGGATTAAGGAAAAAAAGAAACAGGAAATGCCTGCAGTTTTTAGCTCAGAAGACTTGGTAGGTGGGGTTGTCATTAACTGGGATAAAGAACAAGTTTGTGGAGAGAATTTTTTCTAAACCATATGGACATTTGGCTATCTGAAGCTAAATCAATTATTCTTTTTTGCAAATTCTTTTAAAGAACATTATTATCTGTGTGTCTGCTAAATCTGGATAGTAGGCACCTGTGTCTCATATAATTCCCCATGTGTTCAATATGTTGTTAACTTAAAAATAAATTTTTGGCACTTATGACGTCATATATATTTATGATCGTCAATTTAGATTATTCTTTGCATAGATATAAAACAGTGGTTCTCAAATGGGGGTGTTTGCTACTCAGGGGGCATTTGGCATTGCCTGAAGACATTTATAGTTGTCACACTTGAAGGAGGAGGGTGCTACAGGCTTCCTGTGAGTAGAAATCTAGGATGTTAGCAAACATCATGTATGCACAGGACAGTCCTTGCTTGCCTCCAACAAAAAAATTTCAGGTCCAAAATGTCAGTAGTACTGAAATTGAGAAACCCTCATACAGGCTTATTAATGTGAGGCAGCCATTAAATTTTATTGCTTCTAGAGTTGCCTTGAGGGTTTCTAGAAGTAGTGAAAGTGTCTGCTAGTAAACTGTTAACATGACCATATATATATATATATATATATAGTTCCTTAACCTAAATTTAAAAAGTGTGTGTGTGTATATATACATATATACACATATATTATATAAGATTGAAATTAATATTCTTATGTTAATATATAGTTCCTTAACCTAAATTTATCATTATATGTAGCCTAAAGTATAAGCCTAAAAATAGCTATACAGAAATGGCTGGGTGAATGGTGGCTGGATGGATAAATACGTATCCATTCACATGGGTAAATTATACAAAAATATGTATTATCTTTCTCCTTTTTTCACCTTGTAACCTAATGTTGCAGCAGCAAATCTTTCTACATTGGTTTTTTTTCATTCACTGTTCATTCACTGATTTTGTTTCATTCACTGTTAAAAACCTTGCCAAATGCAACTCAGGCACATTAAGTCTAAGATGTTATATTTATAAAACAAATTTATAAACAATGCCAGCCATTTCCTTAAGAGGCATAATTCCCCTTTCTCTCTAAAAAGATACTTTTCACTAGAAAAAAATCCATTTTATAGTGTCCAAGCTGTACTCAGTATAACCAAACTAATTTAAATATAAAAATAACAGTGTCTCTTTGATAGCGACAAATGAAAAAACTAACAGTGTCCTCCTAATTTCTTGCATATCCAATAGACAAATGCTTGTGATCCTCTTTTTAGTTGTTCTCGTCTATGGCAATCCCCTTATATCAACCAACAAAGATATACTGTGTTCTCTCTCCTCACTCAACTTCATTACTCTCCTCTTGGAGATGGATTTACTAATCACAGCAGGCTTCAGTGTTGACAACACTGGATTATGCTCCTAACAGTGGCTACACGGCAGCATTGGAGACATCACTATCTCCTAGAGTATGAATATGGGTACTGACTCAATCCTATCCCAATCCCTAAATTGATCATCTTCATAACATCATCATAGCACTAGTGTTTTATACGCACATTATAGTTCAAACGCCTTCCAACATAAATATCACATTTAACTTTCAATTGGCAACTTCTGAAATAATTTATAAATTTCAATTGACTTTCCCAGAATTATGTTAAGTTACAAAATGTGCTGCTGAGGCTTTAAGTTCATGAACTACAAGAAACTTAGAAAGGAACTGATATGAATAAAATTATGACATACATGATATTCGCTTTAATACTCTTGAATTTCATCCTTGAAAATATTTCACCTCCCTTTCCTAGATCTTGCTTTTTAATCCTACATTAATTTCCTTAAGCAGGTCCAATCCTAATATTCTGATACAATCTCTACTCGCTGACATATGGATATAAAACTTATGAAATAATTCATGCTAACATCTGTTTAGCTGACACAGTTACCTCAAATCCCTTTTAGAAAGTGTCCGTGTATGAAAAGATAGATAAAACAAATTAGGTCATGGGGATTAAGTTTTCTGCAGAAGGATGTTTTTCTCAGCTCAAATTAACTTTTGCTGCTATTATTCACAACACTACAGCTCCGAGTATTACACTTACTACCCTTATTACCGCTCTCACAACTGAGTACCTTTATGAGCACCTATTATACAGTGGGCACTGTGCTCAATGCTTTTACGTAGAATATCAAAGAATTACCATTATCACTACGGTATCTTTTCTTTTAAAGATATGTCTAATTTGATTAATTCAATTATACCACACTTCCTTCACATAGATTGATACGTATATTGAACGAACACAAGGCCATTGTTGATTACCTAATTTTTATAATTAATTCCTCCTGCATTACCACAAAATAATTTACTGACACTGATGTGCCATGAAAGGGGGGAAAGAAAACAGGGTCAACATACAAAAATATTTCATGCATCAAAGACTGTGTTGAAAAGTATTGTTATGTTTTCTGACATTAGGCCAGTATTCTCAGTATTTTACCCCAAAAGTCAGCTCCATATGTTAGGAGTGATGTTACTACTATCTTTATAATGGTAACAAAATAAATACCTTATTTGAAATGGAAAAAGGTGACAGTTTATTTTATTTTATTTTATTTATTTATTTGAGAGTGAGTACAAGAAAGAGCCAGAGATTTAAAAAAAAAAAAAAATAGAAAGAACCAGAGAGAAGGAGCAGGGAAAAGGGGCAGAGGGAAAGATAAAGCAGACCTGGATCATGACCTGAGCCCAAGGCAGATGCTCAATTGACTGTGCCACCAGGCATCCTGAGAGTTTAAATCATTGACAATGTTAATAACTCATAGATGCAAGTAATATAATGTTTTTGCTTTGGTTTCTTCTGATTACCATAAGACTATAAAAATGCCATGTCCAAAAAATATTTGTCTGAAATAATCACATTTGAATAAATGCTCTGATGTTGAAAGATATTTCCTGAAGTAACAGTTCTATTTTACTTCAGAGACTGGAGTACAAGTAAAATAACTAAAATCATCAAATTGCTATATGCACAGGTTTTTTAAGTGATAAGGTAATTCAAAGAAATAGGGTCAATACTGTTTTCAAAAGAAATAAAAAAATAAACAACAGAATTTGACATTCCAAATTATTGGAATAACATTGAAACTTGAAAAAAAATCCCTCTCATATGATTTAAAATGTCATTAGCTTCTATATATATTTTAATAAACATATATAAACATATTTGCTTTTATTCAGATATATAGAGAGAATACATAGAAAATATACAGTGGCATTTAAGGAAGAAATCCAAAATATCATTACATTTTAATGATCTCAAATTTAAAAAAATCGTTCAATATTAAATTTATTTTAAAACACTAAAATGGATAAAAATAAAACATCATGGTTAGTGAAATGAGGCAAATGATATTATTAAGATATTTGGAAGTATTGTATTTTATATAGATGCTTAGATTCCTTTAGGTATCTATTTT